>NW_014577136.1:275324-292498 GCF_000485595.1 Priapulus caudatus | reverse complement strand
GGATTGGCCCATGGGGTTCCGTTGCACGAGTCCTAGCTTACGATTGCAGTCGTTAGCTGACGCTAAGGATGGAGGTTTCTATATATGGTCACGACCATGTTCATCAAAATATTGTACCTACAGTGGTCAGCTTGTAGGCCACATGGCAGTGTTAAAGCGTGTGTTTCTAGTTATTGATAAAATCTCTTACTGGGGGGGGGGGGGGGGGGTGGGGGGGGGGGGGGGTAAACCATAGCGCCTGGCCATATACGATAGAACGGCGAGAAATAGTAACGGGATATGGCAGAAGAAATAAACATTATAACTTCAGAATGTTTCGTGCGGCGCGATAGTGGAGGCGTGACACGCGTGCCAGACGCCACGGCCACCACAGCGCTGCTTACCCGATTGTGCAACGGTGGGTCAGGGAGAACGAAAGCTGCATATAGTGCACATGATGTATAGATCGAACAGCCTATAGTATTGCATGTCCACTGTGGTTGTAAGCTGGGGAGGCGTTTAGAGCGGAGCTGTTGTATCTGCCCTATTTTTTGTCGGCCCGGGTTGAAATTTGGCACAGATTCACGCGAATACATATTTGTTAGTATTGCCCTCTCACCATCCTGTGGCTACTAGATTCAGCTGTTATGACGTGCAGTTAGGGTAGCACTTGCATAGACTCGTGTGGGGCTAATAAAGCTAGACATTAACTCGGTTAAATTTAACTTCGTTAATACTCGAAAAAACCAGAGGTTAGACGTCGTTCTCACTTGAACTTCGTTAATGGTTGTATTACAATTATTATAATAGATGAAATGTTTAGGTTCATACGTGGTCATCTTTGACCCTTTCTGGAAAGCACACCTGTGACAGGAGGGTAAGCATTTCATGCATGCCTCCTTGTGGACATCTCTGTAAATGCCACAACACTCTCCTGGCACAGCAGATGCCTCCCGTTTTGGCTATGAAGCAGAAAGCTGTCGAATCGCTTACGAGTATATAGGGTTTCGCTCTGTGGGGTCGCTTATGGGTGATTTTTACGTTAAGTTACTGGGTTTCCGGTGGCTGTTACTAGTAAACGCTCCTTCTTCCTCGGGTCACTACACTGACAGCAGCTCGACCTAAGCCACTGCAGCACACGGACCTGGCAGCTGTGGTTGAAACTCTCAAAGTATCCAGGTCCTATCAGGGGTCTAGAGATGGTTCTGTTGTCCTAGTCCTCCCACAGTCCACATTCGCTGTGGCCATCGCATCATGTTATCCCAGTAAACGGTGCTCGAACGTTTGAACATTGGGCGAAGTTTCATATATCGGTGCATTTCGGTTGGCTGTTGGCCATGTTCCTGGCATCTAACGCTCGACTGCCTGGCCTGCTAGACTTTTGGGCAGCGCTGGGAGAGATCCGCATGATAGCCGGAGACCCTTCGACTCAACCTCATTCAATTCTGGCTCAAGTCTGTGCGCACGTCCAACTGTAAGTGTGGCATGTGTGTGGTGAAGATACTGTTGTATTATATTATATTGATTTATATATACTTTATATCGATGTGATTGCGCTGTTGGAAGCAGGTGCTCCTCTCTGCTGGTGTGCCATCACACTGGTGTGTTATGTGTATGTTAATGTAGTCTGTCTAGTATGTCTGTAGTATGTCTAGTTGTAGTAGTTATCTAGTCTAATGTAATGTAGGTAGTCTAATCTACGTATGTAGTAGTCTAGTCTGTAGTAATACACATGTCAAGGTGTATGTATGTAGGGGTCACTCGAGGCACCTTAGAGGTCACCTGTACGGTGGCATTTGTCACATTAAATCATGGTTATGGTTGATTGGCTTTAGGACAAGAGAATGTTTAGAAAAGGTTAGAAGAACCTGATAGGAACTACTGTATGACGAAAAGTAATTCTTCATGGGTAAATCTTTATTGCTGGGTGGCGTCAGCTATTTCGGCCTATATTCTATAAACTACCCCAGTGAAACTAACGCTGCTCGTAGTGAGTCCATGCAGGCCCTCTGGTTCAAACTTTTCATTCGCGAGTTGAAATTGCTGTTACAATGTGTATGATAGGTTTGTTTGGGAATTAGGCTGTAAGTTAACACGTGTGCTATTTCTGAATCATTTTATATCTAGTTGACCGGTATTCTATATCTAGTCTATCATCACATGATCAGTACGATACATCGATAACCCTGTTAGATGAAGAACCTTGTTCGATCAGAATAGGGGGGGGGGTGGCTGGTGATGACTCGTTCATATCTGTCTGTTTTAGTGTATAGAAATGTTTGGTTGTAATTTCCCGATTGTCTTTGTATGCTAAGAGTAGATGATCATGCTTAATAAAATATTGATTATTAATGGAAACGGTCCTTCATATTATGAAATTATATAATTCGTCCGTAAAATGTTGCTTTTAGAACTCGTAAAATGCGTCTGGGCTGCTTGTTTACTGTTTCAGCTATATAATTTTAAAATGGTGTTCACACATCGCCACTGTCTTCAAGATTCCGTCTGTTTGATTCTATCAGGGCAAATATTGTATTGAATAATTTTATCAAGCTATGGGCCCCAATGTGATTAATGGGTGTGTTGGCCTAAGTGCATGGTGTGATGTCAACAGCCATGATGAGCTTGGCAGATTGTGGACCGCTTTCCCGGATGTAGCAGCTTCACTCATCTCCGATGTGTTATCAATGGTCTTTCTCGTCTATATATTTCAGTTCCTAAATGCTTGTAACATGGTTATTCAGGAAAAATTTTGGCTTGTTCATTAACAGCCGCCCGGAAAGTGCAATGTTAGAGATTGAAGCTGCACCGGTCCTTTTTTTCGACTACTGCGGGAAATTGACGCTTGGCGGAGTTTCTCGTTCAAAACTTCTTGCTTTTCTGTCTTGCTAGAATATAGAGAGGGGCAGCCCACGCATCCGCCATAGCAGATAGAGTTTCGACCGATAAAGCTTAGTCTCTAGACTGACATATACACGCTTCACTACAGGTTGCCTTCAATCACATTCATCCGGTAAGCAAGGCACGTTTTAACCGAATTGCTGCGTGAAGGAAGTGCTTTGTATAGATGTGGTTAAGTGTGTTATAGTTACTTTTAGAGTGGATGGATGGCCTCTCGTCTATACCTCATCCTGTCTCTCCGCTTATATACATCGCATGCGGCGCACACGCAACGCACCCACATACTATGCGCACGCGCACGTACGCACGCAGCGCACGCACGACGACACACCACAACACACCAGCACACACCACAAACCCACACACACACACACACACACACACACCCACCACACACCATCACACCCACACCCACACAACGATGCACCCCACACAGCGCCACACACCACCTCCCACACCATGCACCCCCCTTCCACACAGCACACATGCACCCCCACACACCCACACACACCCCCACACACATGCACCCCCCTTCACACACACACACGCACACCCTGTCTCCATCGCTGCTTGTTCCTCTCTCACTCCCGTTGGATTCATCGAATAGTAGTGTGAGCGGGAATCATAAACGATGCACGTTTGTGACTGACACATCATCAACGACGCAGCTGGCTCGGTGTTTGCGGGAGAACTTGGTCAGTAGGGCATGGATATTGAGGCATTGCCTTCCCCTGCCAGCCTTCAGGATGGATGTCCAGCGCTAGTATTCGGAGAAACAAAAATACCGCCGTGCCACATGCCGCTTAGTTTTCGATGATAGTGCGCAGTAGAAAGTCGGTTTTCTTTATCGATGCCTCGGCTTTTTTAATCTCTGACTCGTAATCAGAGCTAATTAATATGTTAATGATACCATGCTTTGCACTTTCGTTCGGCACGTGTTGTGAGTTTAATATGAGAAAGGGTGCTTTCACTCGGGGAGTGATGGAGCGAAGCGATTCTTGCTAGCTTTCCTGACATTCCACTGACAGCTGCTCAAAGCGACGATAATCGACCTGTCGACCATTTTCCAGGGAATGCTTTAGGCGAGAGAAATTAGTGACGTTATGACGACGTGGGGTTTAGGAGGGGATTTATTTTCAGGCATTTCTTTGTCAGTCTTACAAGATTGTTAACAGTATATCAGTGAGTTTAAATGGCCGACGCTGGACAAGCTCAACATGTGTAAATACTAATTGAATGGAAAGAATTGGTAGGTGAAGATGAATAAGAAAGGGAATTAACTTAGTAACTGAAACATTATCTGAAAGTTTAATGATTATATTTGATACTCTTTTTGTAATTATTTAGAGCTAATAATCTACCATTAGGTTTTAATTAGCAGCAGGCTAATTAGGGGAGCTTTACTATGATATCCGAAGTCATTTTTATGTTTAATTTCTATGTTTACATCGTTCTTTCACATCTGCGTGACTGACAACATGCTCACGTTAAAACGGATAAGACCTCGCAACAAAATGGCCTATATATGATCCCTACTGTGAGCAATACGTGGCAGTGTGCGAAACATTCACAATGCTTTAATGGGCCAGAAATGTGCCTACCGAAATTGACTATTTTGACAACAGACTGTCAGATGCAAGTTATTTGTACGAATGTCCAGATAACGCAAAATAGTATCCATACGGCCAATAAATAAAAGCGCAAATAGTTCATGGAACGAAAACACTATATTTGTTTGTGTTGCATATGTAATTGTAATAACGATATATTTACAGCAAATTTGCACAAATTGTGTACTGAATAAACCTATATAATAATGAATTATAACTTGTTTTATCGATAGAATAAGAAGCTGTTAATGATTCGCTCCGCTGTGTCCGCGGCATGTAATAAACAATAATCATCTCTGGTAATCTGCTGACTTTCGTAAGAGAAGTAATTTTCGGTTTAGATTTGGAGAAGAAATGGTTCATGAAAGAGCAATACAAATGAGTTTCTAGTGAACTCTTTCTGCACATGAGATAGCTTCACATGTATGCATTTTAGTCTGTGAGCGTTAAGCACTTGTAAAACTTCCATATTGGGAAGGGATATTCTGTAGCTTTCATGTTCAGCAATTGTATACAGGACAATGAATACACGAGTGGTAACGATGCCCCAGTTACTCATGATGTCTTCTTGTCCTGTTTCAATAGAAAAGCCAAAAGTGTTATTATTAGGCAGTTGTCCTTTTTGTTGAGCGTACTAACCCCTAACACCGGTTTGACGCTTTACACATGCCAAGAGACCCGATTTGCCATAGCAAAAACAAGCAAAATGACCACTTTTAGTTGGTTTGTTTGTGTTTTCATTTTTTTTATTTGTTTTATCGACGGAAAGACCATATGAGACATTTAAATTGAACGCCCTGTGGGCACACACAACACCAGATTTACGCCATGTGTTTGTGTTTCGTGCGCACTTACAAAGGCCGTCAGTCCGAAACAACGTGGTCGGGGAAGATACAAGTGCCGGACCGAAGAAAGTAAACTACAAGCTGTACCGTGCATATTCGGCTAACGTCCTGCACTGGGTGAGTAAAACTGAACACTAGTGGCACGAAACTATTCTGTTGACCCTCCGATTGAAGTGCTCTATTCGGATTAACGGCTCGATGTGAATCGACAGCTTTCCGTGTGGGTCGTGGGAAACCTGAAAGACTGGAAATTTCTAATGTTTCAGGTGTGGAGAGTCCTCCGCAATCGAGGCTATTGGTGGTGGGAATATTTTGCTATGTTGTGAATTGGTGTTAGAACAATCGTTTAAATAAGCTCAGTCATCTTGTGTGTCTCGGCGTGTTTTTTCTGCGCCGTGTCACCGTGCAAGCAATATCTATCGTCCAAGATTAACTAAAAGACAGTAAAATATACCATAGTATGGATAATAATAGTTAGTAAGATAATGCCTTACTTCTTTTAGACACAGCGAGACATGGTCCGTTGAATTACACGAATCACAAACATCAATTATAGATAGTAATGGATAAATATAGTATAGTATAGATAATGGCCTACTTCTTTAGACACAGTCGTTGATAGCATGACACAACATAATAATAACAGTATAGTATGGATAATGGATAACTAAAGTAGTTACAGGAGTCTTCCAATATTATTCATCTTTTATCTTTTTTATATACTTTTATCTATCTTTTTATCTTATCTCAATCTTTTATCCTATCTAATCTATTCTATCTATCTATCTATCTATGCTATTTATCTATCTTTATATATCTTTTATCTTTTTTATCTTTTTTATCTTTCTATTCTTGATACTAACTATCAATCTATTGCCTATTTCTTTGCAGCAACAGGCGTTGGTCCACGAACACAACAGCACAGAGTTTTTCGTCGCTAAGGCTCGCCCGTGCAGTCGTGCGCAGACATTCTCCTCACAAACAGCGTTCCAATCTTCAGCATTGCCAAGTCTTACAACGTCCCATCGCCACCGGAGGTCAACCAGACATTTCACGTGAGTGAACGCACGCACCCGACGATCGCTCAGCATCTGTAACCGTAGCCACGATCGTGATCGATAATTTATCGTCTGTAGGCGTCGATTAAAATCGATTACAGAAAACGTATAAAAATATTTGCCGATGGAAAAGAACGGATGAAACCTGATTAAGGAATTCACAGTCGTCATTAAGTTAGCGAGATAATTGTACATTTAACGTGACATTGACTGATTGTGATCTGGTCAGCCGATCGGTTTTATGCGCAACGAAATGTCAATTCTGTAGAACTCGCGCTCAATTGCCGTCGAACATGATGCGTGATAAACCACCGTTCTATCAAATCGCTTTTATTCTTGATACGGTCTGGAACTATACTAGCTATTTTGCACTAAAATTAAATAGACAGTTTAATTATCTTACTTCATGCTTACCTTCAGCAAAAAGAGATAGAGGGGAAAAGTTGCATGAACAATATGAAAGTAGTGCCCTGTGTCTCCTACTACATGCGGGCAACCAAAACCATGAAGATTAGGGGCGTCGCTGAAGACGACTAATTAATATTATTATTAATTATTCTGGTTACAGTTAGTACCACTGATAATTTCCAGGTACGATAAAGTTCGTAGCTCCATTGCCTCGGAAAAATTATAACCTAGTCCACTAGTACACAAACAATTGCTGTCATCTACTGTTAGAAATTTCAGCATGTTTAGAATATTGCTGTTTCGAATTCGATCGCGTTTAGTGCTGGCGGTCTCCATTACTGTCATGCTACTCTGTTTATCGTTCCAGAAATAGATATTTCGATTAGAATTGCATCGTATCGCTGCGGGTTTTGGATAATTTTTTTAAGATATTTTTTTAATGATTTCGTTATTTCCAGGTATGTTTACAAACATGGTTACAGGCCATTACTATACAAACTGTGTACATTTATATATTTACTTATATAATGCAATTTGATATGTAGGTATACTTTGGCTAAGCCAATAACTTTATACTTAAAACTTACATTTGTATGTAACTTTATTTTATATGTACGTAAGTCATTCGGGTTTGGATGTTGCAGGTGCTCAGTCTTTGCGCCAGATTCGAGCAATTGCACCGGCCAGCAGACGCGCTCACTGTTCAGCTCGACTTTCATGCCGAACAGCACCAGAGTTCAGCTTCAGTACGAACATAGACGGCCTGTACAGCAAATCAGCGGTCGGATTTCTCAATCCCACTCATTGCTAAATGGCAAGCTAAGGGTGAATATTACGTTGTGTTAAAATAAAAATAAATGTTTAAAATACGTCTGACTTTCGCATCCCACTCATCTGCTATAATGGCAAGCTTAAGGTAATATTACGTGTGTTAAAATGAAATAAATGTTTAAAATATGCGTCTGACTTTTCTCACCCAACTCGTTCTGCTATAATGGCAAGCTTAAGGTGAATATTACGTTGTGTTATAATATTAAAAATAATGTTTAAAATATGCGTCTGACTTTGCCTCCCACTCGTCTGCTATAATGCGAGCTTAAGGTGAAATATTACCCAGCCCACGTCATGTTAAGAATAATATCAAATCTGTAAGAATAATGCATCTTGACTTTTATCCGCACTCACCTGCTATTATATAAGGGCAAGCTTAACGGTGATCATTGCTAGACAATGTCATGTTAAAATAATATCAAATTGTAGAATATCATCTGAACTTTTTATCCCACCTCACCTCTATTTATAAGGGCAAGCTTACGGTGATCATTGGCTAGACAATGTCATGTAGAAATAATACCAAATCTGTAGAGATATGCATTTGACTTTCTCATCCCACTTATTTGCTATTAAATGGCAAGCTTGAGGTGAACTGTTCCTAACAATGTCATGTAAAATAATATCAAATCGTAGAATAGCCCTCTGACTTTTTTATCCCGCACTCACACTGCTATTTACATCTTTTCCATTAGTGCCATTATCGGAAATATTCAGTGTTGTCCACTCTGATAACACTAAAAATAAACAATGTCTAATAGGCACATAATGAATTGCTTGATTCTCCATGAAGTTAATTGGCAGAAATTCCTGAGTGATCCAGCTATCTTCTGATGCGAACAGGTCTTCATGTTTTTTCAGTTTATTCCATGGCGCAGAGAAGATAGATGAATTTTCGGTACCTAGGGAAAGGGCAGAGCGAAGCAAGCTATTCACCAGTCGCAATGACAAACCCTGTAGATGTGAGATAACATTTCTTCTTATAGACCCAATGACAACATCTGTATATGTGAGTATACATTCTCTTATAGACGCTCAATGACAACCTTGTAATTGTTGAGATACAGTTCTCTTAATAGACCAATGAACAACGCTTGTAGATTGTGAGTATTACATTCTCTTATAGACCCAATGACAACCCTGTAGATCGTGAGTATAACATCTCTTATAGACCGCAATGACCAACCTTGTAGATGTGAGTATACATTCTCGTTATAGACCCAATGAACAACCCTGTAGATGTAGTAATACATTCTCTTATAGACCAATGACACCGCTGTAAGATGTGAAGTATACATTCCTCTATAGACCCAATGACAACCTTATAGATGTATAGTATACATTCTCTTATAGACGCCAATGACAACCCTGTAGATGTGAGTATACATGTCTCTTAGTATAGACCCAATGACAACTCTGTATATGTGAGTAGTACATTCTCTTATCAGACGCAATGAACAACCTTGTTAGATGTGAGTATACATTCTCTATAGACCCAAATGAAGCAACCTTGTAGATGTGAGTATACATTCTCGTTATAGACCCAATGAACAACCTTGTAGATGTGAGTATATCATTCTCTTATAAGACCTCAATGACAACCTTATAGATGTGAGTATACATTCTCTTAATAGAACCCAATGGAACAACTGTTGTCAGATGTGAGTAACATTCTCGTTATCGACGCCAATGAACAACCTTGTAAGATGTGAGTTATACATTCTCTTATAGACCCAGATGACAACCCTTATAGATGTGAGTACACATTCTCTATATACCCAATGAAAACCTTGTAGATGTGAGTATACATTCTCTTATAACCTCATTGACCACCTTATGATGTAAGTATATCAGTTCTCTTATAGACCCAATGACAACCTTGTAGATGTGAGTAACATTCTCTTATAGACCCAATGAACAACCCCCTGTAGATGTGAGTATACATTCTTTTATAGACCCAATGAACAACCCAGTAGATGTGAGTAAACATTCCTATAGATCCCAATGACAACCCTGTAGATGTGAGTATACATTCTCTTATAGACCCAATGTACAACCTTGTAGATGTGAGTATACATTCTCTTATAGACCCATATACAACCCTGTAGAGTGTGAGTATACATTCTTTACTAGACCCAATGACACCTTATAGATGTAAGTAATACATTCTCGTTATAGACCCAATGACAACCCTGTAATGTGAGTATACATTCTCTATAGACGCCAATGACAACTCTGTAGGAATGTGAGTAATAGATTCTCTGTATAGAACGCCAAGACAACTCCTGTAGATGTGAGTATACATTCTCTTATAGGACCCAGATGACACCCTGTATGATGTGAGTATAGCATTCTCTTATAGGACCCAATTGACAACCCTGTATATGGTGAAGTAATACATTCTTCTTATAGACCCTCAATGACAACTCCTGTAGATGTGAGTATACATTCTCTTCATAGACCCAATGAATCAACCTTGTAGATGTGAGTATCACATTCTCTTTATAGACCCAACTGACAACCTGTAAGATGTGAGTTATACATTTCTCTTATAGACCCATGACAACCTTGTAGATGTGAGTATACAATCTCTTAATAGACCCAATGACAACCTTGTAGATGTGGAAGTTACATTCTCGTTATAGACCCAATGAATAGTCCTGGTTTTTATACATTATAATCTTGGAAAGATTATTCTAAATGAATCCACGTGAGTAGTTCTACGGTCCGTATGGACGAGGATTTTAAGCTGATATGAGTGCTTCAGTGTCAAAAGTGCTATGTACAGATAGTAGGTAGAGTAAAAAAATATATGCGAAATTAGAACAGTGTCATTTAATGTTATCCATTATGCTCCAGTTTGTTTAGCTGTTTTTAACTTCAGCCCCCCTGGACTCAGCGATCTAGTCATGGAGGCGGCTGTATATATGCACAAAGATTAATAGTATATATATATATGTGTGTGTGTGTGTATGTGTATTTACATATATATGTATAATACACGTCCAATGAAAGCTGTTTGTTTGTGTAGGTAGGTCCCTAGATCCTGCTCAAATATAGTAAGCACCGCTTTTGTCTTTTCAGATCATTTTCAAAGAGTTTTAAGTTGTAACCAGCGCAACACAGATGTAGATACTGAAGGAGTAGAGAAAGGGTAGTGGCATTCAAGCTGTAACCCGGCGGACATACACAACACAGAGCTTATAGACACATAGATCCTGTGAGTGCCCTTAATGTCGCCTAATTTTATCCGCTTCTTCGCAGTAATGTTAGGACCTAAGTGAAATTATTTTCTGGCATTGAAAGTTGATATATTTGTGCTGATCAATGAATTAATAATAATCTCATGTTAATGTCTAATATATGGTGATAAACATCAGGTATGTTTGAGAGCAAGCAAACATTGGGAAGAGAGAGAGAGAGAGAGAGAGAGAGAGAGAGAGAGAGAGAGAGCGAGAGAGAGAGAGAGAGAGAGAGAGAGAGAGAGAGACAGACAGAGCGATAGAGAGACATATGGATAAATCTGTGATTTGTGCATAAGTCCATGCAGTTTTTTAAATCATTTGATTTCATGATGAGATGAATCATTACTGCCTTGTATTTCCAGCTGGTGTTGAAGCCTGGGCCATTTTGCAGTGTTTAGTGCTCAACCTCAATGCCCAATCACAGAGGGAACATTTTCAGCGAGAAATCATAAATAGCATACTCAGTATGAGGTAACGTATAGTGAAAGATAAAAAAAAAATTTCACGTGATGTTTCTTCGTTGTTAACTGATCTACACAACTACTAGTATTCTAAGTTATATTAGTAGTATTCTGAGTCAGCAATATAGCATACTCTATATAGCCACTATATGCACTAAGCTATACTATAATAGCATATAGCAATATAAGCTATAATATATAGCACTAACTATATAGATATAGCTATTTGTTCTGCGGAATTCTAGAAGGCTGGCCTGTCATCGTGATTCCAGCTGTGATCAAATTATGAGCTGGGCTGTGAACTAACACACATTTCCTTGGCAGCTCGTTCTGTTGCTAATTCAATTCAGTTAATTCAAATTTTTCTTTATTTAGCAGCTTATGAATTAAATTTTGGAGGTAATCATATTAGTTAAGACAATTAGTCAGTTAATGCTGATAAAACTAAAACAAATTAGACAAGAGACCGGTGAAAATGAACAATATCAGTCTTCCAGTCCGCCACTCCAAGTAGATTACGAAATAAGCAAATGGTGACAAATAATACAAGATAAGTAATATTATATAAATCGTAAACAAGTTGTGCTTAAGTTGTTGGTGCTGCCTCTTCAACAAGATGTGCTCGTTTTCCCCATCATACGGCTTCTAATTTAATTAGGCCCTTTCATCGAACATGGTAACTGATCTCACGTGCCTTTAACTCGCCTTTGTGTTTGTCTTTCTAGATAATAAAGTTTCCGATGGGTCTTCATACACGATGCAGTTTAACACCTGTCCAGAGAAGCTGATCTTTGAAGACACGTTTCCTGTAGTTCCTCCTAAACAAGGCCTTAAAAGTGATTGCGTCAAACCGTAATAGTATAAATAAAAATTATATTTTCAAGGTTCATGCATCATGAACCTGCAATCTCATCCTGGGGATGTGGTTTGTGTACACTGTCTTTACCGCACACACAGGGGAAGATCTCAGTTGCAGCATCTGGTGAGCACAGCTCGTCACTCACAACATGGAGGTGAAGGAAGTGGTTTCCCGTGCGAAGACAACGGCATGTTTTTTCACTAATCAGCGTCCCCAGGAAGAAATTTCCGTAACCAGGAAAGACTCCCGTCACAGGAGAATTCCAACAGCGTCAGCGCTGTTACACAATCACAACAATCAGGTAACAGCGCTGCTAATCATGTGTGAATGGGGTGGGGTGGTGTGTGACATGTGTGTGGGTGGTGTATGAATGGTGTGGGGGGTTGTATTGAATGGTGTGTTGGTGGTGTATGAATGTGTTGGATCGTGTATGAATGGTGTGTGGGTGTGTATGAATGGTGTGTGGGTGTGTATGAATGGTGTGTGGGTGGTGTATGAATGGTGTGTGGGTGGTGTATGAATGGTGTGTGGGTGGTGTATGAAGTGTGTGGGTGTGTAAATGGTGTGTGGGTGGCTGTATGAATGGATGTGTGGGTGGTGTATGAAATGGTGTGTGGGTGGTGTAGATGGTGTGTGGGTGGTGTATGAATGGTGTTGATGTGTATGAATGGTGTGTGGGTGTGTATGAATGTGTGTGGGTGGTGTATGAATGGTGTGTGGTGGTGTAATGAATGGTGTGTGGGTGGTGGTATATGTGTGTGGGTGGTGTATAAGGGTGTGGGTGGTGCATGAAGTGGTGTGTGGGTGATGTATGGAATGCGTGTGTGGATGGTGTATGCAGTGTGTGGGTGGTGTATGAATGGTGTGTGGATGGTGTATGAATGGTGTGTGGGTGGTGTATGAATGGTGTGTGGGTGGTGTATGAATGGTGTGTGGGTGGTGTATGAATGGTGTGTGGGTGGTGTATGAATGGTGTATGAATGGTGTGTGGGTGGTGTATGAATGGTGTGTGGGTGGTGTATGAATGGTGTGTGGGTGGTGTATGAATGGTGTGTGGGTGGTGTATGAATGGTGTGTGGGTGGTGTATGAATGGTGTGTGGGTGGTGTGTGGGTGGTGTATGAATGGTGTGTGGGTGGTGTATGAATGGTGTGTGGGTGGTGTATGAATGGTGTGTGGGTGGTGTATGAATGGTGTGTGGGTGGTGTATGAATGGTGTGTGGGTGGTGTAGGCATGGTGTGTGGGTGGCTGTATGAAAGGTGTGTGGTGTGGTGTGTGAATGTGTGTGTGGGTTGGTGTGATGAATGGTGGTGGTGCTGTATGAATGTGTGGGGTGGTGTATGAATGTGTATGAATGGTGTGTGGGTGGTGTTATGAATGGTGTGTGGTGTGGTATGAAAATGGTGTGTGGTGTGTAGATGGTGTGTGGGTGTGTATGGATTGCTGTATGAATGGTGTGTGGTGTGTAAATGAATGGGTGTGGTGGTGTGTGGGTGGTGTATGAATGGTGTGTGGGTGGTGATGACATGGTGTGTGGGTAGGTGTATGATGGTGTGTTGGGTGGTGTGTGGGTGGTGTATGAATGGTGCTGTGGGTGGTGTAATGAAACTGGTGTTGGGGTGTATGAATGGTGTGTGGGTGGCTGTATGAATGGTTGGGCCCGAAATCCACTTAGGCCCGTTAATGTATCATCGACGTGATGCACAGATTTCCTGTGTATCTCAACTGATTGCACAGACTTTCCGGTATAAGTCAAGGAATGATGGCAAAAACCCTAACGCGTACCCTTAACCCTTAAGTCATAAAGTATAAACTTACTGCCCTTAGGTAACACGATAGTGTGTTAGGTTGGGTTAGGGTTGGTTAGGCGGTTAGGGTTTAGATTAGGGCTTTTGTATCATTCCTTGATATACAAAAATTCTGTGCATCATTGATGCATACACAGAAATCTGTGCAGTACTTCGTGATACCGTAAGTGGCCTAGAGAGTGGATTGCACTAATGGTGGTGGGTGTATGTATGAATCGTGTGTGGGTGTGTGTGGGTGTGGTATGAATGGTGTGTGGTGGTTATGAATGGTGTGTGGGTGGGTATGAATGGTGTGTGGTGGTGTATGAATGTGTGTGGGTAGTGTATAATGGTGGTGGATGGTGTATGAATGGTGTTTGGGTGGTGTATGAATGGGTGTGGGTGTGTTAATGAATGGTGTGTGGTGGTGTAATGAATGGTGTGTGGGTGGTGTATGAATGGTGGTGGTGGGTGGTGTATGAATGTGTTGTGGTGGTGGTGACTGGTGTCGGATTGTGTATAATAGTGTTGGGTGGTGTATAAAGTGTTATGAATGGTATATTAGTGAGATAACGTCGTATAAGTGTAGGGTGTGAAATTAACGGGAGTCCGCGAGTCAATACTCCCTGATTTACTGTCGGACTCCTGATTTGACATAGTGCAGGACGTCGTGTGACTCCTGAAAATTCTGCCATAGTAACTACCAGTTCATTCCCGGAGCCGGCCCTCGCGGAATTTACTGATTTTTCAGCTAATGTCAAAGAAAATTTGGCAGACGTGCAACTGCCCATGATCTTAAATGCCGTTATTGTTAATATTTTAATTTTGAACCTCACCGACGTGCGGACTCCTCGTTATTTTTTGCGGACTCCCTCTTTTTGAGGGTTGGGCTCAAAAAGTTCATTTCTAACCCTGTAAGTGACAACAACCAAATTGCCCTGAATTCGGCTCTCAATTATCTCAGCCAGTAAGGCACACGCCTTTAGGTGGCGCGTGTGATACTTCCAGTTACAAATGAATGTGGAAATAAGGTACTAGCTGACAAGGCGTCGATGAATGTTGACGTGAGAGTGAAATATTTCAGGGGGAAGATCTACTTTTGATCCGAAGCAGGAATTGGGTGAGAACAGCGATGAGTGCTATGTAGGATTGCTACACACACACCGGTATGCTAGTACTGACGGAGAGTAAGTAGGTCGCTTGCTCACGTACTGTGAGCCTCTATCATGCAATAGATCGAAACACCACATCATCAACACTGTCGTTACAGTAACCAGTCATCGCGGTTGTCGTAAATTCTCGTTAAATTTAATAATTACACAATCTTGTGTGCGGTTGTCGGGCAAATTCTCGTTTAATTCAATTATTACGCAATCTTTCGTGCAGGTTTATCAAAAGCAAGCAGATAACAATATTTAACTATAATAACCTCGATAGATACTGTTGTTTGATAGCAAGAGCTTGTTTTGAACGGCGGACGAAAGCGCGATGTTCAGACTGCAGGTCTAGCATACGAGAATGATACACGACAGATACATATTACGAATGCAAAATAGAATACAGATCATTTAAGTAAATGGAATACAGACAGATACATATTAAAATCAGAATGCCCAGAGAATATTACAGTAACAGAATACATAATGCAGAACAAAATGATACAGGAATGAATACAGAACAGATACAGATATAAAATCAGAATGCAGAGAATAATTACAATACAGATGCAGAACAAAATGATACAGGAATGAATACAGAACAGATACAGATATAAAATGAGAATACAGTCGTAACGCGCGCACGTCGTCACATCACATAAATGTTTGTTAGATATGAGAACTTGTTTTGAACGCGTGACGAAAAGCAAGCGCATGTTGTAGAGAAAACAGTCGTATAACACGTTCACGTCGTCGCGTCGTATAACTATCTGTGTGCGTTCTCTCACGCGTCTGCAGCGGGGCAGCAGTGGGTGCAAGGCCTCGCCCTGCCGTCGGACGTCGACGAGACAGACGTGTTTCTCTACAACAAGTTGCGTCACCGGTGGCAACGGCTCGTCGAGTCGGGATACAACACGTGAGTTTGCGTCGATGTTGTTGCCGTAGTGATAGTAAGCGGTACAACTGACGAGTTTAAAATATCAATTGACGAATTCTACTTGCAGCGAACGACACGTATGTAAACGAATGCTGTCACGTTTTGCATTCTAATTATAACTGGTTGTGCTGCTGTGCTTCTTGATCTGTTTAACACCTCTGGAGGCTGTTCTGACGAATGCTGTTGCTTCATTTGCAGCATTAACGTAACACATTGAATATTTATATAATATATGTAAACAAATGCTGTCACGTTTCGTAATTCTAATTCTAACTGGTTGTGCTACTGTACTCTCATCTTTATCTGTTTAACACTTTGTTTTCTCACTCGTGGAAGCTGCGTTCTGACGAATGTTGTCTGCATCTTTTTCAGCGTTAACGTTACTCTGCAGCTGGACACGAGCTTTGTGAAGGAGTTTCTACTTCGAGCGCAGGCAAATCTCATCTGGCCGAGTCTAGTCAACACAACCTGGCTCAGGTTCCCGCTAACTCAAGTCGGTAACACGTCCGTGAGTGTCTTCCCATGTTATCGAACGGCAAACGAAATGCATCCATCTAACTGGAGATATTCAAATAAATTTTTCATATTTTTTCATAATTGAACACAGGATGTCGGTAGGCACTAAGAGAGGTAGTTCCATTAAAGGTGCAAGTGTAGATTCAAATAAATTTGTATAATTAAACACAGGATGTGGGTAGGCACTAATTAAGACAGAGAAGTAGTTCCATTAAAGGTGCACTTGTAGATTCAAATAAATTTATGAAATTGAACACAGGATGTAGATAGGAACTAAGAGAAGTAGTTACATTAAACATTAAGAGAAACTCATTGAATAAGTTCATTCGGTTGGTAGAATAATATAAATAACCAAGTTAATTGTTACTCAACCGTGCTGGTATGAAACGTACCGCTGACGTTTCGCCTCCTGTCAGGAAGCTTTCTCAAAGCTAACTGAATTTAATCAGTTTTGACCACCAGATGGTGTGGTGGTCAATAGCTTAGTCCACTAACACACACACACACACGACTAAGCTATTGACCACCACACCATCTGGTGGTCAAAACTGATTAAATTCAGTTAGCTTTGAGAAAGCTT
>NW_014577136.1:272988-274807 GCF_000485595.1 Priapulus caudatus | reverse complement strand
GAGGATTTGGATCATAGGAGGCGCATCTTGGATCCGAAGACCGCCAAATATCAACGGGATGAGGGGGGATACAGGCTTAGTCACGTGTGGACTAAGCTATTGACCACCACACCATCTGGTGGTCAAAACTGATTAAATTCAGTTAGCTTTGAGAAAGCTTCCTGACAGGAGGCGAAACGTCAGCGGTACGTTTCATACCAGCACGGTTGAGTAACAATTAACTTGGTTATTTATATTAAGAGAAACATTAAGACTTTGGTAGTAAATAGATTTTGTGTTTATTTAGCATTATATTTTATTGAAATGCTCCAAGTGCCTGTGTGGGAGACAGGCATATGCAGGCGCGCACATGCACACATACATGCACGCACACACACACGCACGCACGCACGCACACACACACACATACATGCACTGATTATAGACTATTCCACTCGGTTTTGCTGAACAAACACAGTTTTTGTCGAGTTATGTTTGAGTGGCCAAGCGTTCCTACCAAAACATTTTTTGGAGTGAGATGACTTTCCACTGGCAGTGTAGGTAATATAAATGTTGTTTGCACCTAAGAAATATTCCTATGACCTATATCTTCTAACTAAAAGGTACTTTTTAAAGTTAAGAGACTGCCTGAAGGTCATAACATGCTATATCATGTTTATCTAAAAACGTTTTTTACGCAAGGCTCAATACATGTTATAGAAATTAGTTAAGATGACATTACTGACAGAACGACAAACCTGTGTTAAAATTTTGGATCAATTTTTGAATATTATGACTATAATCAAGGCACGGTGTTTTGATTACGCTAGGTTTTGTCATTTACGTTGGAGAACTCGGCTGGCTACCCACTGATAGTGCAAGTCATGACTCTGCCGTACTACCCTAGTCCGCAGGCTTTACTGGGTACACTCAGCAAAACGTAAGCAGAGATATATACTTGCTTTATGAGCTCTTGCATTTTATTGCTCTACATTTCTAGTAGAAATGTCTTGTATGCACGACTTTATGTGAACAGGGTTTTTTGCAATTTAATAGTGATGTCACCTATCCCCCCCTCCCCCCGTTTTCATGCCCCACGCTCTTAAAATTCCAATTTGCTTTCACTTTACAGATTTTAGTTTATTATTTACATTTCCAATATTTCGTTTAGGTAATTCTTATTATTCTATGAAATAATTTCCTCAAGCTGAAGCTCAAAATGCATTGCGAACGAACCCCAGACCCCTCCCCTCTTCACCCTCGGCTGGATGAATATGGCTTTTAGTAGCACATGTTTGGTTACCATGTGAATAGTGTTCTCCTGGACTGTGTTTGAACAGTAGCAGCATTAAAGTTCGCAGTGTCTCTGACAAAGGCATGCACATCGCTCTGTAGGTGATATGTGTAATACAGTGAGGCAAATGAATGTGTTTTGCCCGAGCTTTTAGTTTGTTCTGCACTCGACTAGTGGCCTCTGCCTACAATACATCGCTGCATTGCATGTTGAATGTTTATGCCTGAACACTACTCGCTCTACTACTGCGCATTTCTATACAATTTCAGGGTACTGGCTGGTCTTCCAGACTACACAGAAGTAGAGCAAGAAGACACAGATGTCTTTTCACTTGTAGAGCTGGCTAGCAAAAAGGTATGATATTGGAAGCCATGTCCGACGTTTGCGGACGTGTGACGTTTGGATAAGTTCCGATTAATTTCTTCCTGCCTGTACACATCCTGGATGCTAGCGGCAGTGGAGGCTAGTGTGTAACAAGGAGCTAAATATAACAAGGAGAGGAAGCGGATTGGCTGTGCGCTTTTCGCCTCAAGGCCGCCATCTATG
>NW_014577136.1:269794-271419 GCF_000485595.1 Priapulus caudatus | reverse complement strand
AGACAAATGCCTGTGCATGTTCTTTGTTGGGTGTGTATGCTCGTGGTTTAGACGTTGCAAACTGAGTAAAGCTAGGTTTACACTATCAACTTTCTGTAGTGTAAACCCAGCTTAATACTGTTTGTTATACAGGCAAATGTGTTAGGATTTTCTATTTGAAAGAACAGAGACATATAGTTGCAGTGGGTACATAGATGCTCGTGTTGTAGATCTCAGATAAAGTACGATGTTTTAATTTATTTAATTATTTTTCTCTCGTAGCCTGCCCCCCACGAACCAGAAATTAACCATTAGGTCTGATGAAGTACTAATTTAAATTTATTTAATTATTTTTCTCTCATAGCCTGCCCCCACAAACCAGAAATTAACCATTAGGTCTGATGAAGTACGAATTTAAATTTATTTAATTATTTTTCTCTCGTAGCCTGCCCCCACAAACCAGAAAGTAACACATTTTGCACAGGGGAGAGATAGTGATCTGCTAGGGGACGGCTCTGATTGGCTAATTTTGTCTCTTATTTATTTTTATTATTTTTGACTAATTTTGTTTTATTTTAGAATTAGGGTTAGGGTTAACTGATTTCTATATCCACAACACACTAATAATTCGCCATCTAGCGGATCACTATCTCTCCCCTGAGCCCTACTAGAAAGTAACCTGTATTCCTTTGCACAGGTTATGGACTGAACACAAGCGAGGGAAGCACCAATACCTCACTGCAGCAGCACTACACGCGGCAAGCAATGGCAAATCATACGACCCTAACAAAGTGTTAGACCTCCGAGCGATAGGCACTAAATCATTAGAATCTAAAACGAGGTACATCCTAGTATACGTGTATTTATATATGTGTGTGTGTGTGCGTGCGTGCGTGCGTGTGGATTTAAATATTTATAAATACATATATATTATTAGGGGTGAATGAAAACACGCACGGTTGTAGCTGAAGTTTCAAGATAGCGTTTATTGAGCTCAGGTTTAATGAGTTAAACGTTTTAAATCAAGGCGGATCAAGGCTAGCAAATGTTGGATTTTCAATCATTAAATTTTCCATCCTCATTGTCGCATCGTCTTCTCTTCCTCCAGCTCGAAAGCTGACGGCAAAGATGGCAAGTGTCAGCAGAATGGCGGCATGTCGACCGTCAACAGCCTTCTGCGCTCGCTCAAGGGCGACAAAGGTCACAAGGATGGAAAGAACGGCGGCGGCGGCGGCGGCAGCGGCAGTGCGCACGATGCGTCCGTCTCACCTCCCGTCGTGCCCGCGGCCGCCGAGCCACCTGCGCGGAAGGGTCGGGGGAAGCGGCGGCAGAACGCAGCGGAGAGGGAGAAAGCGGGCGACGAGAGCAAGTACACGATGGAGAACCGAGTGAACCAGGAGCGCGCCGCGAAGGAAGGAGACCGAGACAAGTACAACGACAGTCCGCAGGTCGTGGAAAACTTCAAGGAGAAGGCACAGAAAGAGAAGCCAGAGAGCAAACAGAGAGGTGACGAACTGCTTTATGTTACGTGCGCGGCGGTCGTTGTCACTCTGTTGCTTAGTTATCACTTGGATGAGTGATCGGCTAATTTAATTGTATTATGTTGGTAAAACGAGGCTGTAAGCGTTATTTATTTATTTATTTAT
>NW_014577136.1:250943-269345 GCF_000485595.1 Priapulus caudatus | reverse complement strand
AAATCTGCTTTATTATGTATGTCGTATTAATTGTATCTCAAACAGTAGCTACATCCATCGTGAAAGAGAGAGCATGAGCTGGTGAGCACATTACCATTAGTCATTGCTGGTGATTTTGGCTTAAACAAATTAACAGTAATGGGGGTACCGCGGAACTAATTCCGGGTCACAGCGCGGGGCTGATCGTCAATCGATTACTTCAATGCAATTGTGATTGTAAAACACTTTAGTTCAGTGTGCCTTAGCTTTCATGATCGTTACAGAGCTGACAAATAGCATCAAAACTGCCACGTTTGTAGCTCTATGCACGCTTACTATAACATGAGTTTAGAAGGTGGGCTGCCCAATGTAGATATTCCTTAGAAGTGATTTACAGATGATGAAATGTTCGAACCGTGCCCTTGTACTGGTGCATTGTATAAACTGGTTATAACCCCACCCGCCCCCATTACCGCTATTGCGCTATAGGCGGCATGAAAGTGTTATTAACTTCATATTCTCCTCGTGAACGATTGAGAACATTCTAGAATCTAAAGGAAGATGCGGAAAACGCCATTTCCCATTTCGCCTGACTACTTGCGGGTTGCTGAGTAACCGAGTTGACGATCAGCGCCGCTAGCGACAGGTGCGCGCATAGCCGGTGTCTCATTTATTTTGAATTTTGAATTAATTATGGTGACATGCGATGTTTGCGCGTGCAGTTATGTGCGCGGCGGTCATTGTCACTCCATTGCTTATTCATCACGATTATTTATCATGATATGCAGAGCACATATTGTTCTCCAACCATATGTGAGATAGAAAAGAGAGGGAAAGGTTAGTAACACTGATCAAGCTTCAACCGTCATGTCCATATGTGAGATAGAAAAGCGAAAGATTATTAGCATCGATAAACGCGCGTCTTCACGTGACCTTTTGTTTTTATTTATACAGGTAAAGCTGAAAAGCGATTGCCACGCCACCTGGAGGAGTCGGATACTTCGTCAACGACCACCGAATGCTCGTCACCGGATTCCGAGATCAGCGACAAGGTGTGCAATGTAGATTAATTAATACAATTTAATTAGTATCAGATTCATTAGTATTGTTAATTTAGCTAATAGCTAAACTATGCGGATCGGGAAACAGCTCTAATTCATTTCGTTCGTCGGTCTAGTTATTGTGCGTATCCACGGTGCTTTGTGTGTACTAATAGTGTTAGTTGTTAACGACTATTTTCGGGTTTTAGTTCTCCCATTAGGTTCTGCTAAATTCTTGCTTTCTCGAAAAAACGAATACCTTCTCTCAAAGGTGTTTTTATTGTGCGTATCCACGGTGCTTTGTGTGTACTGATGCGTGCGCTTCTGCTGTGTCATCCACAGGTTACGACCACAAGAGACTTAACACCAGACAATAACAATGGACACAAAACCAACAATAAGAAGCACAAGGGGAAGGGTCGTCAGGGAAAGGTCCCCACAGTCGGGACAACCTCCATCGATGATGATTTTGAACTAATGAGTTCGAAGGCTAAGATGCATAGAAAGGCAAAGAGCGATTCCAACAAGGCATTTGGCAGTGACATTACAAAACCAAGGTTAATATGAATCTTAGAATGAGTTCATCTGATTTCGTGATAATATTAGAAGCAATTTCACCTTCAGGTTGAATTCGAGGTGTGTTCGATTTTCATGTTTGTGGTGAAAATGTTGCTAAATGGTGAAACAGACGTAATTTGTAGGTGTCAATATAAAATAAAATTATTATCGCCATGCGTATTAATCATCGTGCATCTGATGCGATTCCTAGTCATAGTGCTGGTCTTTATAGATCCAAATATTTTTTATTTTTTATTATTGAGAATGGTCAATATATAATTCTAATTATTATTGCTTAACTTTCGTCCGCTTATTAAATAGTGAAGTCCTTTTCATTTCATGGTACTAATTATCCTAAATATATATCATATTATTTATCTTGCGTTGTATTCGAAAATGCTATTCTTTATATTAAATTAGAAGGATTTGTTTTTGTATTAGCACACCCGATCAATCCAACAAGACGGACAAGAACAAGGAATGCGATTTCACAACCACTCGAATGCCCCGGAAGAAGTCTAACCACAACAACAACAAAAACTCAAGTGAGTCTGCATGGACGTTCTTTAAATGAGGAAGACAACGAGACTATAGTGTGGTGTTGTTTAGAAATCTATCGTTTCTTTAGTCTGTTTGCATTCAGTGATTATGTGGATGTTAATTTGAATGCATGCCGTAGTTATTGCAGTCTGTGTTGTCAGAGGAAGTAGGAGTATGGAAATCCACACATTGTTTGCACTGATGTACTGTGTACACTCCTATCAGTATGTACTGTGGGCCTGATGTGACACGTATAGGGTTTGAGGATATTAATTAACTGATTACACGTAATTAATGTTTAAGATTACATCGTCTATGTATGAAATGCTTCTGCTAACGCTGGGATAATATGTGTTCTAAACAGGCTGTCTGCAAGTCTAATACTCATAAAAGAAAATAATTAAAGAAGTCTAATTAAAGAAAATAAATATAAGATGAAGTATCTAATAAAATTAATTATATAAACTATATACTATATAGGATAATAAATTGAAACCTTATTAGTCAGTAGTAATTTATTTCGAACAAATAGTGAATCACTGTTTTAAATGACAGTCAGTTTTGCGATGTTCCTTCCGATTTATGTTCTTCCACCATATTGTTAGATCGTCTATCGAGATCGAAATTTATGCTTGAATGTTTCTGTGGAAGATGGTTTGCTTTCCTGATTACTCTATATGTGTGTGCCTGCTAGTGTCTTGCATGGTTTGTTGTTGTTTGTGTTGGCAGCGTTTTCGCGCCGGCTACACACAGTCAGTCCAGCATCTAGTAGTTCCTCTGAGCATGGCAAGGAGTCGCCACCTATCATTTGGGACATGCCGCCGCGCTTTGCCCACAACACTGGTTAGGCACCATAATTTTTCTTTCGCTAAGTGGTTAAGTTATATGCATTAGCTGCAACCAAGACGCTGTTACTTGATCTGCGTGTACTTGTGTGTGTGTGTGCGTGTGCGTGTGCGTGTGCGTGTGCGTGTGCGTGTGTGGATGTTTTGAAGTAGTGTGTGACGTTTCTTTACTTGAATTTGTATGAAAATCATTGTATCGAATAAACCCGATATCATTACGATATTGCCGACGGTTGAATGTTAGTATTAGTGAAGTAACGAGTGTGCATGAAATAGCATAGTGTTGAATGACATGTTTTATGATTGCCTCTACATTTCGTTCGACCGTGTTTCGGTTTTGTTTTCACTACTATTACCCGTCTCTTCACGACACCGCCCGCCGCATGATGCAAGGAATTTCGGTCGAAATATAATGCCATTTGAAACCTTTCCATTTAACTCATGACATTTCTGTTTATGCTGATGACGTTTTCGTTTATGCTGATGACGTTTCTGTTTATGCTGATGACGTTTTCGTTTATGCTGATGACGTTTTCGTTTATGCTGATGACGTTTCCGTGTGTGTGTGTGTGTGTGCAGACGAAGCATTCATCGACCTGGCAACACAGACTGAGTCATTCGCGCAACAGAGACACGGCGGCGGCGGTGGTGGGCGGAGCCAGCACTCGTCACATGACCCACCAGGTGGCGCTGCCCGTTCTTCGAGTTACAGCAGTGTTGTGAGCAGCGGTGGTGATTGGCAGCGAGGGAAAGGGGCCGTCGGAGATAAGCTACCCGGTATGTATGCTGCCGGTGTATATTCCCTGTAATTATTACTAATTAAAGTTAACAGGTGGAAAATTTATATATTAATAATATATATAAATTAATAATTATGTAATCATAATTTATTATTTAAATGAATAAATTCATGGGGAAAAACAAGCAAGCAATGGTGGTCTAGTTGTTGATATAGCAGATTAGTCAACTTTTGGCTGAGGTCTCTCCTACTGCCGCTGTGCACTGGAGCAAGGCACTTAATTTGTCCTGATTTGCTTCAACTGACACCTGCATTGGAAATGAATTGATTTCACTGGCGTAGACCTAATAATCTCACCCATATAGCAGAGAGTAGATTCCCCAGACAATGCTTAGTAGTAGTGCTTTTTGCGACCCTCAAAGAAACACAAATGCAAAACTAAATAGTGTTCGCATTGATTGACGCGTGTTCGCTTTTGTTTCATCCCCCTTCTGTCTTCTGTGTGTGAAACAGGACCGATAGGAACAAAGTCTAGCACGCCGAAGCCACTGAAACTGAACAAGCCTAGCGCCAGTGTGTGGGAAGATAACAGCAGTCCCCTCGCATTGCCCAAAAGCCCACCGGATTTCCGAAACAACAGTCTCTTTCTACCGCCGATTGTCGAGGGCAGTGCCCCCCGCTACCAGAACTTTGGCAACGACGTTTCCCTCGGTTTCTCTGGTATGCATTGCTATTTATTATTGTTGTTGTTGCTGTTGTTATTGTTATTGATATTATTATTATATCCAAAGTGGATCACGGCTTAGCCGATGCTTTTGTTTGGCCGTGTCTCAACCTGTGACATAGGATTCAATCCATTATTTTATTATTCTTATTATATAGTGTGGAGGAGTATAAAACAGGGAGCTAGCTACCCAGTAGAGAAGCTATTGGGTAATTAACGGCTATATATTATAGGGGCGTTTCCTGAAAGCCAAATCTTCATAAACATTTAATTTTTATGTTCGTTACATGTTAGAGGTCGTTCAGTGGTAAGCTAAAGGTAGCCAGCCGTACAGCTGTGACTTGTGTGTGCGTAAGTGGGGGAAGAAAGGCTGTTTATATATGGTGATCGTGTGCATGAACTTGTTCTATGTGTTATATTTTCACTATATTTGTCTGTCCTTACTACACAGGTGGTCGTGGTTCTGAGCTTGGATACTCGCTGCAGTGGTCGTTATATTTGCACTATATTTGTCTGTCCTTACTACACAGGTGGTCGTGGTTCTGAGCTTGGATACTCGCTGCAGTGGTCGTTATATTTTCACTATATTTTGTCCGTCCTTACTACACAGTGGTCGTGGTTCTGAGCTTGGGTACTCGCTGAGTGGTCGTTATATTTGCGCTATATTTGTCTGTCTTACTACACAGGTGGTCGTGTTCTGAGCTGATACTCGCTGCAGTGGTCATTATATTTTCACTATATTTGTCCGTCCTTACTACACAGGTGGTCGTGTTCTGAGCTTGCGGTACTCGCTGCAGTGGTGCGTTTAATATTTGCGCTATATTTGTCTGTCCTTACTACCAAGGTGGTCGTGGTTCTGAGCTTGGATACTCGCTGCAGTGGTCATTATATTTTCACTATATTTGTCCGTCCTTATACAAACAGGAGGTCATGGTTCTGAGCTTGGATACTCGCTGCAGTGGTCGTTATAGTTTGCGCTATAGTTTGTCTGTCCTTACTAACAGGTGGTCGTGGTTCTGAGCTTGGATACTCGCTTGCAGTGGTCGCTTATAAGTTTGCGCTATTTTGTTTCCGTCCTTACTACAACAGGAGGGCGTGGTTCTGAGCTTGGATACTCGTTGCAGCGGGTCGTTATATTTTCACTATATTTTGTTCCGTCCTTACTACACAGGTGGTCGTGTTCTGAGCTTGGATACCCGCTGGCAGTGGTCGTTATATTTGCGTATATTTGTCCGTCCTTGACTACACAGGTGGTCGTGGTTCTGAGCTTGGATACTCCTGGCAGTGGTCGTTTATATTTGCGCTATATTTGTCCGTCCTTTACTACACCAGGTGGTCGTGGTTCTGAGCTTGGATACTCGCTGCAGTGGTCTGTTATATTTTGCGCTATATTTGTCCTGTCCTTACTACACAGGTGGTCGTGGTTCTGAGCTTGGATACTCGCTGCAGTGGTCGTTATATTACGCTATATTTGTCTGTCCTTACTACACAGGTGCCGTGGTTCTGAGCTTGGATACTCGCTGCAGTGGTCGTTATATTTGCGCTATATTTGTCCGTCCTTACTACACAGGTGGTCGTGGTTCTGAGCTTGGATACTCGCTGCAGTGGTCGTTATATTTGTCTGTCCTTACTACACAGGTGGTCGTGGTTCTGAGCTTGGATACTCGCTATATTTGCACTATTTTTGTCTGTCCTTACTACACAGGCTGGTCGTGGTTCTGAGCTTGGATACTCGCTGCAAGTGGTCGTTATATTTTCCACTATATTTGTCTGTCCCTTTACTACACAGAGGTCGTGGTTCTAAGCTTGATACTCGCTGGCAGTGGTCGTTATATTTGCACTATATATGTCTGTCCCTTACTACACAGGTGGTCGTGGTTCTGAGCTTGGATATTCGCTAGCAGTGGTCGTCTATATCTTGCACTATATTTGTCCGTCCTTGACTACACAGCGTGGGTCGTGGTTCTGAGCTTGATACTCGCTGCCAGTGGTCGTTATATTTGCGCTATATATGTCTGTCCTTACTACACAGGTGGTCGTGTTCTGAGCTTGGATACTCGCTGCAGTGGTCGTTATATTTACGCTATATTTGTCTGTCCTTACTACACAGGTGGTCGTGGTTCTGAGCTTGGATACTCGCTGCAGTGGTCGTTATATTTGCGCTATATTTGTCCGTCCTACTACACAGGTGGTGCGTCGGTTCTGAGGCTTGGATACTCTCTTGCAGTGCGGTCGTTATATTTGCGCTATATTTGTCCGTCCTTACTACACAGGTGGTCGTGGTTCTGAGCTTGGATACTCGCTGCAGTGGTCGTTATATTTGCGCTATATTTGTCCGTCCTTACTACACAGGTGGTCGTGGTTCTCGAGTTGGATACTCTCTGCAGTGGTCCGTTATATTTGCGCTATATTTGTCCGTCCTTACTACACAGGTGGTCGTGGTTCTGAGCTTGGATACTCGCTGCGCAGTGGTCGTTATATTTGCGCTATATTTTGTCCGTCCTTACTACACAGGTGGTCGTGTGTTCTTGAGCTTGGATACGTCGCGTGCAGTGGTTGTTATATTTGCGCTATATTTGTCTGTCCTTACTACACAGGTGGTCGTGGTATCTGAGCTTGGATACTCGCTGCAGTGGTCGTTATATTTGCGCTATATTTGTCCGTCCTTACTACCACAGGAGGTCGTGGTTCTGAGCTTGGATACTCGTTGCAGTGGTCGTTATATATTGCGCATATTTGTCGTCCTTACTACACAGAGTGGTCGTGGTTCTGAGCTTGATACTCGTTGCAGCGGTCGTTATATTTACGCTATATTTGTCCGTCCTTACTACACAGGAGGTCGTGGTTCTGAGCTTGGATACTCGTTGCAGTGGTCGTTATTTTGCGCTATATTTGTCTGTCTTTACTACACAGGAGGTCATGGTTCTGAGCTTGGATACTCGCCTGCAGTGGTCGTTATAATTTGCGCTATATATGTCTGTCCTTACTACACAGTGGTCCGTGGTTCTGAGCTTGGATACTCGGCTGCAGTGGTCCGTTATATTTGCGCTATATTTGTCTGTCCTTACTACACAGGTGGTCCGTGGTTCTGAGCTTGGATACTCGTTGCAGCGGTCGTTATATTTGCGCTATATTTGTCTGTCCTTACTACACAGGTGGTCGTGGTTCTGAGCTTGGATACTCGCTGCAGCGGTCGTTATATTTGCGCTATATATGTCTTCGCCTTACTACACAGGTGGTCGTGGTTCTGAGCTTGCGATACCCGCTGCAGTGGTCGTTATATTTTGCGCTATATTTGTCCTGTCCTTACTACACAGGTGGTCGTGGGTTGTCTGAGCTTGGATACTTCGCTGCAGCGGTCGTTGATATTGCGCGCTATATTGTCGTCCTTACTACCAGCAGGAAGTCATGGTCTCGAGCTTGAATACTCCGCCTGGCAGTGGTCGTTACTATTTGCGCTATATATGTCTTCCTTACTACACAGGTGGTCGTGTCTGAGCTTTGATACTCGCTGCAGTGGTGTATATATTTGCGCTATATTTGTCTGTCGCTTGACTAACACATGTGTCGTGGTTCCTGAGTTGTGATATCGTTGAGCGGTCGGTTATATTTGCGCGCTATATTTGTCTGTCCTTACTACACAGTGGTCGGGTTCTGAGCTTGGTATACCGTTGCCAGCGGCTCGTATATTTGCGCTTACTTTTGTCTGGTCCTTACTACACAGGTGCCGTGGTTCTGAGCTTGGGATACTCGTTGCGCAGGCGGTCGGTTATATTGTGGCGCTATATTTTGTCTGTCCTTACTACAAGGTTGCGGTTCTGAGCTTGCGATACTCGTCTTTGCAGCGGTCGTTTATATTTCACTTTATTTGTCTGTCCTTACTGACGAAAAGAAAAACATGAGGTGGTCGTAGGGTCTGAGGCTTGATACTCGTTGAAGCGGTCGTTTATATTTGCGTATATTTGGTCTGTCCTTACTACACAGGTGGTCGTGGTTCTGAGCTTGGATACTCGCTGCAGTGGTCGTTATATTTGCGCTATATTTGTCCGTCCTTACTACACAGGTGGTCGTGGTTCTGAGCTTGGATACTCGTTGCAGCGGTCGTTATATTTGCGCTATATTTGTCTGTCCTTACTACACAGGTGGTCGTGGTTCTGAGCTTGGATACTCGCTGCAGTGGTCGTTATATTTGCACTATATTTGTCTGTCCTTACTACACAGGTGGTCGTGGTTCTGAGCTTGGATACTCGCTGCAATGGCCGTTACAGGAATCGATGATGCAGCGTTCACTAGCGGAGAGACGTCAACGCTTGGAGAAGCATTTCCACCAGCAGGGTCTGAAAGGTTTGTGTGTGTGTGTGTCGTATCGAAGCGCAGAGAGCTAACCAACCATGTATGCTTCCAGTTTGTTTATTTCTCTCTCTCTATGTTAGAGCTTCACAATATACGTATATGTAAAACCATATATGCTTCCAGTTATCCATCTGTTTATTATTATGCATTTTTTATTAATCAGTTAAAACCAGTAATAACAGTTTTATTGTATAATATACTATATATATATATATATATACACGTTATATATGTTATTTTACTCGTGTTATTATTACACATCGTAGGTGAGGACTGGCCAGGATTCAATGTTATACCGGTATAAATAACATAAATACACTAACATAACCTTGTATAATATACTATATAATATATATATATATATACACGTTATATATGTTATTTTACTCGTGTTATTATTACACATCGTAGGTGAGGACTGGCCTGGATTCAATGTTATACCGGTGTAAATAACATAAATCCACTAACATAACCTTGTATAATATACTATATAATATATATAGATATACATACATACATACACGTTATATATGTTATTTTACTCGTGTTATTATTACACATCGTAGGTGAGGACTGGCCTGAATTAACAGGTTAGAAACAGTAATAACAGTTCTATTGTGTAATATACTATATATTATATATATACACAAGCTATGTATGCTATTATACATATCTTATTATACACATCGTAGGAGAGGACTGGCCTGGATTCAACGTCACACCGGTGATGCCTGTGAGGGAGACCCTGTGGGACAACAACGCGCAGCAGAGCACCTTCCCCACCGACCGCTGGACGGCACCGAACTCCCCGGCCACCGTGTGGGAGCCGACGCCCCCGGCTACGGGAGCGTGGTCGCTCGGTGGTGACTGGATGCAGGGGGGAGAGGCTGGCGGGGCGGCAGCGCGCGGCCATGCGAGCATGAGCAGCGAGGCCGGCGGTGGCAAGGACGAGACTGCGCAGGTGAGCGTGCGTGCGTGTGTTGTGTGCGTGTGTGTGCGCGCGCGTGTGTGTGTGCACACATGCTTGTGTGTGTGTGCGTGTGTGTTGTGTGTGGTGTGGTGTGGTGTGTGTGTGTGTCGTGTGTGTGTGTGTGTGCTGTGATGTGGTGTGTGTGTGTGTGTGTGTGTGTGTGTGTGTGTGTGTGTGTGTGTGTGGTGTGGTGTGTGTGTGTGTGTGTGTGTGTTGTGTGTGTGTGTGTGTGTGGTGTGTGGTGTGTGTGTGTTGTGTGTGTGGTGTGTGTGTATGTGGTGTGCGCACGTGCTTGTGTGTAGTGTTGCGTGCGTTGTGGTGTACATGTCTTGTGCATTGTGTTGAGTCGTGCGTGATATGTGTGTGTGTGTCGTATGTTTGTGTTGTGGTGTGTGTGCGTGTGTGTGGATGGTGTGTGCTGCGTTGCGTAGCGTTTTGCGCGTCGTGCGCTGTCTACTCCTAGTGCATCGGGTGCGTGTGTTCATCGCGGTTTCTCAAGCATGGTTTCTCTCGGTACACGACTGGTTTTCTCTCTTTAAGCGATTGGTTTCTCTCTACACGATGGATTTCTCCTAACGGTGGTTTTCTCTCGGTAACGTGCTTTTCTCTAAGAGTGGCTTCTCTCTAACGATGGCTTCTCTCTAACGGTGGCTTCTCTCTAACGATGGATTCTCTCTAACGATGGTTTCTCTCTAACGATGGCTTTTCTCTAACGGTGGCTTCTCTCTAACGATGCTTTCTCTCTAACGATGGATTCTCTCTAATGATGGTTTCTCTCTAACGATGGTTTCTCTCTAACGATGGTTTCTCTCTAACGATGGTTTCTCTCTAACGATGGATTCTCTCTAACGATGGATTCTCTCTAACGATGGCTTCTCTCTAACGATGGTTTCTTTCTAACGATGGCTTCTCTCTAATGGTGGCTTCTCTCTAACGATGGTTTCTCTCTAACGATGGCTTCTCTCTAACGGTGGCTTCTCTCTAACGATGGTTTCTCTCTAACGGTGGCTTCTCTCTAACGATGCTTTCTCTCTAACGATGGTTTTCTTTCTGTTACAGGGAAGCAGCTTCGATCCGTTCTCATTCGCAGGCCTGCGCAGCATCTGGAGCAACAGCGGCACAAACCTCCAGGAGGTTCCATCCACGTCCTGGGCATCCATCTTTCAGAACGGTGGCGGCAAGACCAACTAGCGCGTGCCGAGCGTCATAGCCTAGCCAACGAGCGAGCGATAGCATAGCCAGTGGTGTAAAGTCGCAGCAACTAGCGTTTCCCGCACTGCGATGCACCTTACTAGAGTCGGGGATGACTTGAGTATTTATGTAAATTCTGGCGGCCTTCCGTCGATTGTTGTCGAGTGAGTGATTCACGTTTGTTTTCACGATTCGGTGTCGGGAGGTCGACGTATGCCAGGTTTTATCAGCGTCTGCTGTATTTCCCAGCAGATTTCTATGGATTCCAGTAAGGTGGATACAAGTGAAACGCTGTTATTTTAACTGATTCAATTCGAAATAACCACCAGATGATTTCAATTAGTTAATGAACGCAAAAGAAGTCAGAGATAGAAGAAAATGCTATTACAGAAAACAAGGATTAGCACACTCGGTGTATTGGCTAATTGCCATTTATAAATCACTCCGCATGGTGAAGGTCACTCAAGGTTGTAGAAAACTAAGGATTCCAAAAGCATTTGTCCCGATCACTCATCATTTAATATCAAACTGACAATTAATTCTTTGCATGGACTTTTCGTCAACGTCATCACTTCCCCACGTGATTAGATCTCAATATATCACAAAAACGTTAAAATGACCCTCCTCGAAAAATACTCAGGAAGACCTGATGCAGATGTGGTACAAGTTTTTTATGCAGCGGTTGTTCATGCCGTTGTCTATGTCTTCGCTGGCTCGGCGTGCTTGGCTAGAAAGGATGCTTGTAATGGTGTTGTTATCCGGTCGTGGTTGTAGTCTGCTAACACAAAGCTTTGCCAACCAACAGATTAATGATGCAGTATATATCATGTACATGTCTATACTGTGTGTATAATTGCAGTGTTGCAACGTGCATCGTTCTGCTACACTACTATAGATATGTTCATGTGTATGTTGTGAGCGCGGACGCAGCTAGCACGCTGTAGGGTGCTACCTTTAAGCCTCGGTCACAACGAACCCACGACGCATTTGTGCCACGACACGACAGAAAATTTGGGCAAATCGTGGGTCATCGGGGGTCGTCGCAAGACAGTCCTACGAAATTTTGAGCATCGTGGCATCGAATTGCTGTCATGAGGCAAAATTGAACATGCGCTTTTTTTGTTCCACGATTTTTTGTGGTATCTATGTCTTCTGGTTGTCGTGAGTATGTCCTACTACTGACTTACGTACTGACTTGCGACACACCCACGACATAACCACGACATATCTTTTTTTTTCTGTCGCGTCCCCATTGCCAGACCATCTTTAATGTGTCGTAGACCTTGTGACCACTCGAAATACATTTCGAGCATGCTGCAAGATCTGGCCACGACAAATATTTTAAGGGTCTACCACGACAAAATTTCGTACGATCCGTTGTTCCCGGGGCTTTACTAGACGCGTGAAGGTACGACTGGTGTTGACACAACGCTACCACGGAGCAGTAGATGCATGCAGTTAAACCTGTGTTAGCGGTTACACCTACAGAACGGTCAGCTGTCTAAAAGAGATACCTTCGAAATAAGATAATTATATAAAGGAGACTTTTTGGTATTTTCCTTGAGCGACAATTATGTAGAGGGTTGACTGTATTATGCTAACGGTGTTCTGCTGTGGAACGCATAGTGCCAGTCGTATCTGCTCGCATCGGGTGTGTTAGGATGCAAGGTGGCTGTTACTTTGGTTGGTAAAGCTGAGTGTGTGTTAGGCGCTAGATTATGGACTATCTTGGTCGCGATGGGTGGTCGTGTACGTGTACAAGTGACTCTAGTTATATGGCGTTGCTCTTGGTGTGTGCTCGTGGCTAAGTACATGTTTAGCTTTCCGGTGTTTCCTTCATCGTTATTCTTTGCTTGACGACTGCTTTACAGCTTTAGACATGCTCGCGGCACAACGTGATGCAGGTGTGAGTGTGAAAGAACGCGGAAGGTCTGTCTGGAGTAGGTGTGTGCCTGTCGAGATTCATACCTACCCGCCTTATTTATTGTTGGAAATATGTCTTAGGTCTAATCGGAAATGTTGACCGAGTTGGCACATGGATTGATGGATGCTTACGGAGAGAGATGGGTGCCCGTAGGTGTATGGTACATCGATTGATGGGTGCTTAGAGTGAGAGATGGGTGCCCGTTGAGAGAGAGAGAGAGAGAGAGAGCAAGCACTTGCCTTCAATTAACCGACTCAAGATAATTGACTTGTCATATAGTAAGCATTTACCATCAATGCATCAACTCAAAATAATTCACCAACTTATAACACTAATTTATAATTAATAGCGAATGATTAAAATTTAAATTAAATGAAGTAATCATCATTACTTGAATTTCAAACGATGTTTATATAAACAAAATGTGTAATTCAATACCTATCAAGGATAAACCACAAATATATATAACCAAAAAGGTATGTGAAGCACACGTATTAACATTGTAACCATTGTAAAAAAATTATAAATCATAACGCCTGCGATGTTCATTTTTAACGCAACACACGATTCTTGTGATTTCTAGGGTCTTTCTCCTGCATCTACTAAGGTATGTCTATTATCGAATCTTTGGATACTATTATAAAATTATTACCGATTGCTTTCATGTATTAGTCACACATATCGATCACTTACTTGTTAGATCGCTTTTTTGCCGTTCCAAGTTTCTTTCGAATTTTCTCAGCTCAACCGGAGACAAGGAATCTAGATTCATGTTAGACAGAGTCTTTCCGTCCTTCTCATTTTTTAAGGATTCTTTCAATTTGGAAATCTTATCGGCGAGATGGGCATTCCACTCTTTCTGGTTTTCGAAACTATAAAGCATAAAGATTATACTATCTAATATTCCCACTAATATATATTCTATACATGCATGCATCGATGTTCTGGGCCATGTCACATGTGCACGAGTGATATGAGCGAATGGGTGCACGTTTGCAAGCGCGTGTTCGCGTGTGTGCGTACGCGAGCATACATACGCACACGCACACGCACATACACACGCACATACACACGCACATGTACATACACATCCACATATCAATAATATATCACATATATATTAATAATAGATTAATTCATGATATTTTGATAATATAGTAGGCCTAAGAATACATCATAAATATCTGATTATTTACTCCTGATGTGCATGCACGTGTATGTGAGTGTGAGTATAATATGCACGCGGAAATGTTACCAAACAGTCCATTCATTATGTTGCTCAAGTATACCGTCGCTTCTCTTCGTCATTTCTGCACCGATGAGTTTCCAGTCTGCTACAGACACCTGTGCGCAAGTATCTATTAAAAACTACACACGCGCGCGCACGCACGCACGCACGCACACACGCACGCACGCACGCACGCACGCACGCACGCATGTGCTTAGAGTGAGAGATGGGTGCCCGTAGGTGTATGGTACATCGATTGATGGGTGCTTAGAGTGAGAGATGGGTGCCCGTAGGTGTATGGTACATCGATTGATGGGTGCTTACAAAGAGATGGGTGCCCGTAGGTGTACGGTACATCGCCTGCAGCGGGTCATCATCGGTGTTCGTGATTGAGTGCTTTTAGTTTCGGGTCCGATCCACTCGCTCATTGTATGTTCATCGGTCATAGCGCGGCTTTGTACAGCGCTGCCGCTGTCGTTGGAAATGGTTCATTTAATCCCGACTCCCTCTCTAATGGACGTTACTGTGGTATACTCATCTATAACACCCCCTCTCTCTAACTCAACCAACCAACAAACCAGATTCCTAAATCCTCTCCAAGTGGCGCTACCGATGTTAGGTGGTTGAAAGAAACAGGAGGAGGGAAACTGTTACAAGACATGGGGGAGCGAGAGTGTGTGTGTGTTTATAACCTATCTCGCGCAGAGAACACACTTATATTAACCCACCTGCAGGATAACAGTGAAAACACGTTAAACAGCTGCAATTTATTTGGAAGCCATCGATTTTTAAAACGGACGTCTATTTTATCTGCTAATAGGTGGCGCTACATGTCAGATGGGTAGACACTGCAGGGTATTTATTATCTTTACTATGAGAGAAAGAGAGAAAGATAGTTCCAGTTTCCAGTTTTTTACTTCCTTTAAACTATTTATTTGTGAAGTATTGTCACTGCATTTCGAATGCAAAAATAAAGTGACGTGAAAAGTAATGCTTGGTGTTTCTCGCATTTAATGACACTTCGCTGCACAACGGTTTGGTCAGATTGACTGCTTGTTCAATTGCATTGCCTCCTTTCTAGCATTATATCAGGAGTGAATAATAATAGAGGAATATGACTCGCTCGAAACACAAGAAATTCAACATTTCCATGCCCAAATTTACCTATGATTTATTACGTGAAATCCAATAAAAGACATCAGAACTAGCGCTGTACGTCCAACTTGTCCTCACACTTTACTGTGCTACACGATACCTCTTCTCATTATGTTTTATTATTACAAATAACTCGTTTCGGCGTACACATATGCTCTCAAATATATCCTTTCCTAATGCAGTTAGTTTTAGCTACTCTAAAGCATATAAGCTTGGAGTAATCATTTTGACGTCAGAATGATTACTCCAAGATATAAGCAAGGAATGTGGGTTTTCTTTATAATTTATTTGGCCATATCTATCCGTTTTTGCGCACAAGCAAACCAGAGGCGAGTACCACATATTTCAATGTGTGAATCCATGTTTGAAGGGATATTGCTTCGATTAATTAGAATCGAGCAACTTTATTATAAATCATTATTGTTAGTATAAACAATAATAAATAAAGCGCGGTTCTATCAATCATAAATGGTTTGCACGAAAAGAATTGTACAAGTATTTCTATCTCGTTTATGCAAAATTTCCACGTTAATATCTATGCTCGGGAATGACTTCTTTGTTGACTTTTTTAAACGAAAACGTAACACACACATCAGATCTGAACAAATCAGAAATTGCAAGTTTAGGCGTGTGCGTAACATGTTGGAATAGTACCGTGTTGTCCCGTGTTCAATTCTTGTGAGGTAACTTTGTAAATTATTTTCAAACGTTAGTAAAATTTAACACATTCGTTCTGAACATATCAGGAATGGTGTGTTTGGGTGCTAGCGTATCGTGCTGGGCTGGTACTCAATAATCCCGGGTTAATTGTTGTTAGTCGAAATATAAACACAACTTGACCATGACCATGACCGAGGACCATGACTAATCGAGTGATGTGAACATTTTGAAAATGGCTCAAGGATATGGCCTTGAGCTCAAGGCTATGACCTTGTTATGTAGAAATTTTAAAATTGGAAAATGTAATGGCCTTGAGCCCAAGGCCATGGCCTTGAACTCAAGGCCACGGAAAATTGGAAAATTGGCAAATGTAATGGCCTTGAGCTCAAGGCCATGGCCTTGAACTCGAGGCCACGGAAAATTTTAGAAATTGGAAAAGTGGTCGAGGCCACAGTCAAGGACAATGTCACGGTCAAGGTCCACGCAACAACAAGCTCTACTGCACTGTACTCTACTCTACTCTACTGCTCTACTGCACTGTACTCTGCTCTACTGCTCTACTGCAATGTACACTACTCTACTATATACTGCTCTACTGCACTGTACTCTACTCTACTATACTGATCTACTGCACTGTACTCTACTCTACTCCTCTATTGCTCTACTGCTCTAGTCTATTTTGCTCTTTACTCCACATGCGGAGATTCCCACCGCCGCAACCAGTGACTCACTGCACTGTATTATCCTACCACTTTACTCTTTTCTGAAATATGTAGAGCTTTCTTTACAAATTATTGTGGACATCTTTTAAATAATCGCCATCATATAAAAAGTACCCCGAAAATGTTAGTTAGAGTATATTTATTAAAAAGTATTTCAATCATGAATGCATGGGCTAATACACAAGCGTGTGGACTTCAATATACGTAATTGTACTATATGTACTAATAAATATAAAAACGTAAGTTTATAATCAGGGGACCGTTCAACATCTGAAGTAAATGTGTTTGCAAAGGCCCTGTCCTGACAGTCGCCTGCAGGTGTACAAATCATACGCGAAAAATCGCGGGGGACGTGTGAGAGCACATGTTCAGAAACATGACTTAGGCCTACCAGTGAATTAGATGAATATTAACTAGATCAAATGTACTATTTATATCTGTAACGACATTCGTTTATAGAAAGCGTTTTACAAGTTCTATTTGCAATTGATATAAATTGGTGGTTCTACTCAAAGCTTTTAATTACGCATTCATGCTTTAATTTAACCAATATATTCTCGAATAATATTTAAATAATCGCCACGCATTTCGTTTAGTGATCGTATCGTATCGTATCGTATCGTAATCAACATCTATTTATCTATTTAGCTATTTATTTTATTTTTGTTTTTTCTATTTATGTATATTTTTATTTGTTATCCCCGCTCTATTCTCCCGCTGTCGCTTCTCCATACTACACTACACACGAAGTTACCTACACAATTCTACCGCGGGATGACTATAATATAAATGGGCTGGCGCGCCCTGCCGCTCTCGTCGTCGTCTTCATCCCCGTCGTTGTCGTTGTCCTCGTCGTCGTCGTTTCCCTCCAGCGACGACGCCGTGTACCGCGGTGGAGGTGGCGGGTACCGCATACTCGCCATCCTGTCGCCGTATGGTGGTGGGGGCGAGTGGGGTGCGTGTTCCCACGACGACGACGGCTCCTCCCACGGGCATTGCCGCGGGGACATGGCCCTCACCGGGTGCGTGCAATTACACCTCTCGCAGGTGGTTTGGGTCATTGCGTCGGCGGTGACGACGGCCTGCCTCACCGCATGGTAAATGCTGGCCGGAACCGCCGAGCGGCTCCAGATGTCCGAGCGCGGGCACCCACGCCCTCTCCCCGTGATGGTGACGGGGATCGGCGCACTGGCGTCCTCTCTCACCGTCAGCGGGGGGTGGTGGGCTGGCGCCCAGCCAGGCCCCAAAGCCCGATCGCCGACCGAATGCTGCCGGCCTGGGCTGCCGCTGGCCGCTCCCCTGCTGGTAATGCGGCGGTTGGGCCGCTTACAATATATATATATATATATATCTCGCGCTCTCTCTCTCTCTCTCTCTCTCTCTCTCTCTCTCTCTCTCTCTCTCTCTCTCTCTCTCTCTCTCTCACGCACACAGTGCAATCGCACGCTATACCGCCTGCTCTATCTCCCACGCTATAGCCCCGTAAGCGACCTCATATCTTATCATAGAACCAATAGAGAAGACGGCGCCATGTGCACTCACGCACGCATGTGTGCGTGCGTGCGTGCGTGCGTGTGCGTGCGTGCGTGCGTGCATGTGTGTGCGTGTGTGTGTGTGCATGCGTGCGTGCGTGTGTGCGCGTGTGTGTGTGCGTGTGTGTGTGCATGCGTGCGTGCGTGTGCGCGTGTGTGTGTGTGCGTGCGTGCGTGCGTGTGTGCGCGTGTGTGTGTGCGTGTGTGTGTGCATGCGTGCGTGCGGGTGCGCGTGTGTGTGT
>NW_014577136.1:244165-245619 GCF_000485595.1 Priapulus caudatus | reverse complement strand
ATATGTTGAACATACTGGCCAAGTGATTCATTTATATATTCGCGCTTTATATGTTGAACATACTGCCAGGCTCTCTCTTTCTCTCTCTCTCTCTCTCTCTCTCTCTCTCTCTCTCTCTCTCTCTCTCTCTCTCTCTCTCTCTCTCTCTCTCTCTCTCCCTCTCTCTGACTGTCTCTCCCTCGCTCTCGCTCTTTGCATAATATTAGCACCAAGTACATATACAGTCAGTCGACATACTACGCAAATCATTGCTGAGTTACACACAAAATTGGAAACAATCCTAAAGTTTCGTTCGCACACCAATTCTTCGAATGTCTGAATAATTCGAGTTTGCTTTGATGCTCACAAAAAACCTTCCAACAGTCAGCATACGTTAGATAACACTATAACACACAATCTAGCACCGGCAACATATCGGTAATGCTAGAAAACACCAGCAGATTTATACCGTGCGTGCGCGCGTGCGTGCGTACGCGAGCGCGTGTACGTATGGAATCTACTGTAATATTATACAACAGAACATGCTAACTACAAAACACGTTTTATGGGTTAGCGTCAATGCTACTTACTGATGCAAGACAGTAGCATCTAACAAATAATATATACATGTCTACTTCATTTACAATTGCTTCAGATTTATTACATATTTAAACATTGAATTTTGGACACATATACTCTATTATCTATCTATCTATTTGTCTCTATATATTTTTGTTATCCGTTCAAGTTGCTGCAAAACGTTCAACAAATCATAATATAAAGAATGCTCTCTGCTTTCGCCATGCAAGCAAACCACATGCGTTTAATACGTTCACGTTTAAAATTGAGTATTTTAACACTTCAGTGTTCATATTTGCAGCACTAACGGTTTTAAAGTACGAAAAACGCGTACAAAGCAAATGTCTATGGCAATTTTGGTAGAGCCTTCACCATCGCCGTCTTGCGCACGGGTCCTTTACTAGCGTCCAGCACCCTCCTTATTGGCGTGGTAGTCTTGGACGGTGGGTTCGACCTTATTGAAGAGCCAGGTCTCCCGATGGCAGCACGCACAGGAAGAGGTTTCTTGGTCGTAGAGCCAACCGGGTTCCTTTGCGCAGAGTATCTCACGGCAGGCAGGTGTGTTGAGGTGATGGCGGAGGACCTTCTTCTGCCTCGCATGTAAGCAGGGTTCTCCGCCAGCGAACCGTCTCCTTCGAGTACCATTCTTCTCGCCGATTCTCTAAAGGCTTGAGAAAACTTTTCGAACACGCTGGCGTCCATCTATGGATGAAGAAAGCAAGTGGGAAGAGTCGATAACAAGAGCAAGAACGACAAAACAACAACAACAACAACAACAACAACAATACAATAACACAGCGTGCGTGCGTGCGTGCGTGCGTGCGTGCGTGCGTGCGGGCGTGGTAGGTGACGTACGTACCCGCTGTAACGGCTGTTGGGATTCGCGCCGTATTGAC
>NW_014577136.1:236803-244155 GCF_000485595.1 Priapulus caudatus | reverse complement strand
TATTATATATACAACAATTCTTACTCTAAGTCGAGATCTTTGGCAAAAAATAAGGACTATTAAGTACTTTTCTAAGATTTCACCAAAAATAAGTACTAATAAGGGCCCTTATTTTATTTTTGGCAAAATAAGTACTTATAAGACTTTGGCAGACCCGCTACGAACCCTGCCTATAGGTACTATTCTGATTTATAGGCCCTATGCTAAACATACTAGTTCAAATTTTCTTGTTTTATTGCTTTTATCATTCTAATTCTCTTCTGAAACTTTAACTCCTCCATCCTCATTGAATTAAATACCAATCAGAATTTCTCTATTACACTCGTCAGTGCTTACATCAATTCGATCGCCGGTAGAAACAGGGTACAACAGGGGCGTGGTACGTCACCATTGACATTGTTACTTCCTTGATCATGTCGCGTGTATTGTGAACTAGTAGTACGTGAATAGTGCACTACTTTACCCGCAGTTACGAATTGAGTCTACATTTAAATTACTCCAGAATTATATTATAGATGTAGGTAGCTTACCGCTAGTGCAGTCTTCATTTGTCGATGATACTGAATCTGCTTTTTGATTTCATCCACACTCTGCAAGGCCCGATCGGGTTTGGGTTTACTACGTGCTTTGGGTGGCATGTTTATTGGGCGGCAAGTTATTAGTACTGTTCTAACGTGTACTATATACGTGATTTCATACAATTATTTCATAATCATAACTCATTGTTATTATTATATTGTTCTGTGTTCTTAAAGTGATACAATCGATAACAAACGTGACGGTGGAATTGGAAGGAAAAGACAGTAAAGGACAATAAATATATATAAAAGAAAAGAATAATAAATATAATTGTAATACTTCCACATTATTATTTTGACTGATACGAGCGTTCTTTTTCCATAAACGTCCTACTACCAGATATGCAAAATATAACCGTCTAGTGATAAATGTATGAATGTTTTGAATATATGATGTTTGAATATGCGAGACTTACGTTACGTATATAGACACGTGACGTGAAGGGAATAAGGTGTTCCTTGCTGACTCGAAAATACCCATAAGTCTATCTGATAGGTAAATTGATAGCCTGCTAGGCATTATTACAACCTGCTAAAATGCCACTGGACAAAAAACAGACATGTAAACAATACTAAACATACGAATCAACAAGAAACGTTATAAGGTAGACGAATTTTATTTGCTTACTACATAATGTGGCGGCTCATATTTTTTACATCCACTGTCTATAACCTCCAGTGATTGATCTATATGCAGTCGAACATATTTAATCAATGCTATTTGATGCAATGTATCAAACCTTACAATAAACAATAGTCTCTCCACTTGGCCAACCTGGCCAATATGCAATGTAAATAACTACAGGTCACTGATTTCAACACCATAGTTCAAGCATCAGTTACATCTTGTGGCAAGATGGAAATAAATAGACCTATCTGCCGGACAGGACTGCTAGTCAGCCCTACTGAATTGCTGTTGCAAAAAGAATGTTCCCAAAGACAATACTTGGCAACTAAGTGCCGTAAAGCCAACAATATCCACGCGTGAAAAACATATGTAGACTGGTCTAGCTTCACTGACCAGCACATGGGTTCAATCATCTTGATCAGATGGACATAGGTAAACTTCGGCGTACTTCACACACTAACATATGTGGCGACTATGACATCAAGGAACCTCCGTTCGAAACGCGACGGGAAAGTCTCGCAACGCTCGACATTTACAATTTCTCTTCCGATTGGAATTTCTCTTTCGCCTAGTTCAGCGAACGCCCTGAAGATGGCGCCAAGCGTCACGTGCTGGGAGCGCTCGCCGTCGTTTTCTTCTGCGCCTCCTGGGCTTCCTTCATGCGCTGGATGAAACCCTGACTCTTGCTCTTGCGGAAGTTCTCGAACGGGTCGTCCACGGAAATTCCAACGCCCTTGTACATGTCAACGCGGTCTCGCACCTCTCCTTGCGTGATCGGGTCCTGGATACCCTGCTCCGCAGCGCCCAAACCCGCGCCGCCCCAACCTACGTGCGAGACAAACACGTGCAGGGTGTCGTACATGCAGGGGTCTACTCTGGGTCGTCGATTTCAGATCCGTTATTACGATTAAGTACGATTTACGATTGATTTTACGATTTAGTAGCAAAAACGTTTAGTATTAGATTTAGTAGCAACTAGATGGAGCTATCACTGATATTGATTAATACCCCCGCAATACCGCTTTGCCGGAGGGGAAATGGAAGGTCATGGTGTGGCATATATTATAAGTAAAGAATACACAGAACATAAAAAATATGATAGAATTAAAAAAAGAGAAAAAAAGATGAGATACGGTTTCCATGGCAACGCCTTGACCGACTCGCACACAAAATATGTCACGCACATCTACACTTCATGGTGATCAAGTGTATGAAGTTTGATTTGGATCCCTTGAAAACTGTGGAAGTAGTTCGTGCCACAAACGTTTTGCAACGGACCGACCGACCACCCGACCGACTGACCGACCGAACGTAAGATGACTCCTATATACCTGCAACTTCGTTTGCGGGGGTATAAAAACGTGGCATGTACCGCACAGGTTAACACATACATGGGGATCTACGCTGGGTCGTGGATTTCAGATCCGTTATTACCGTTAAGCATTGGCAAACTCCTTTGCAACTGGATTGCCCGTGGCGCTGTGGAGGTATGATGTTGACGCCATACATACGATACTAATACTACAGTACCATTAAGCCACGTGACTATAGAAATGTCACGAGGAAAGGTATTCACCAGGATGTTAGCCAGGGGGAAAAATCAGGGAGTCTCACCATCTGAGCGAAGTGAGGTTCTCTACGGAGCAGATACGGAATCGATCGATGAGACACGAGGAAAAACCGACGATTTTATTTTCATGCAGGGGTAAAATTGGGCCGCCCTTATGCCGTCTCTATCAAATTTCATCCGTCTCATCCAAGAATAGGCCGTCTAAAAGACCGGTAGATGGGTCTCTGGCTAACAGTAACACACTGATATTCACTGAGGCTTGGCAGAGCGGTCCTATTGATTTACGCTCACAAAGACCCTTGGTTACTGGATAACTAAATCCCGCAAGTAACTACATATAGGGTGACTACGTATGAGGTAATCACACTGATGGGTGCGTTAGTAGCACGAAGAGTAACTCAGGCGACTAAATACATACCCATTCTTTTCATCAGCATGTGTCCTTTGTTACTTTCATCTAACTTTGTATCTAAAGTCATCGAATGCATCGGTCCCATGCTGAAACAGACGTATATATACACATGGTTAATAAGGTTTACAACAATAAAATCATGTCAGTGGAACTGAGAATCACAGCAGGCATCAATTATGCTATGAATTAGGAGAATAAATACTTGTGACCAGTAACGATTTATCTACGAGTAGCTCCATATACAGTAGAAATCCTTGTCTCGTCCTCCCCTCACTCTCTCCCACACTCTCTGTCTCCATATATCTTTCTCTCTTTCTCTCTTTCTTTCTCAATCTATCTATCTATCTATCTATTTATCATGTATCTAACTATCGCCTTTTCTTGTGCGCTCTCTCTCTCTCTCTCTCTCTCTCCCCTCTCTCATCTTTTCTAATAGGATTATCTTATACAAGAAGCCGGTCAAGATACTCTACACGGCACAGCCGAGTTACGAACAAAATGGCTCTAAAATTTCGCTTGTAAATACATTCTGCGAGTATCCTAGTCCAAATTAATTATAGCTTTCTTTCATTCTCACTATACAAACCAATAGATAACCAAACTATAGATTCATAACATATGTGTGCTATAGTATAGTAAATAATACCTACGTTAAAAATAAACTTTTTGGTATGCTCAGCTGGCGAGCGTTGGACGACGTTGCCTCGAACACATGTTGATTCTCCGTGTCCTTCAGCGACGTAATTGGCACTAGAAATTTGACGTGCACGAATTTCATATCTAATTTATATAAACTTGGAAAACGAAAAGTGGAAACTAATCCGCGGTGGTTGACTCGCATATAGACTATCTGGCAAAGTTGCCCAGGCTGACAGGTTAAGGAGATAATAAATACTGTTTTTGTATAATGCACAATAATTAGGGCCTATATTATATATTATAAATGTTGTGTATATATATATATCGTATAATATCACCTACGTATATCTCTGTGCACCTCTTGGTATGTTCAACTGGAGAACAGTAACCACTCAATCGTTGCACGACGCTGCCTCGAAAATGTGATAATTCTCCGCGTCCTCCAGTCTGTCGTTTAACACTGAAAATAGCTTTGATGCGTATATATCAATTCATTGTGTTTATTGTGAGCTTAGACAAGGAAAGCGGAGAATGATATGAGAGAGACATATAGCCTTTACCGTCTATTACACCCTATCGCCAAGTATTTAATACTATAACCACGCATCGTTATGCAACCATAACGCATGGAAAGGGTAATTTAACTCAGTCAGGTATGTGTGTGTTATCCTGATTAATCTATTTATATGCTGTAATTAAACGAGTGAACGACATAAATTAAGTATGAAATTATAACAGCTACGGAAGCTTTAGTTGAGCAAGAATTCCTGTATAATTATTTACTCACGTTAGCTGTAATTATGCGCATTCGAAGTTGTCACAGCTTGAATCTTTGACGACAAACACACAGTTTATTATACATAAAGTACATGGTAGAACAAGTGAACGTACAAACTATGTGGAGATCGGCTTCTTCGTACGGGAGATCTGCGGCGATACGACGGAGGGGTCACCGAACGAGAGCGTGACCTTGACTTTGACACAGACCTTGACCTTGAACGCCCGCGTCTCGTGCGGGGCGGCGTTCGGCTTCGAGACTTTGACCTCGACCTTAAAAATAAGATTTTTTTTTACAAATTTCACAAATTGGTACATACCGTATATACTCGCGTAATAACCGCAAATTTAGCCTCAGATTTCAACCCTGTAATTGCTCTGCGGTTTAAAAGTGCGCCATACCGCGAGGGGAAATATACTAGGCGCAATACTTGGTTACCCGATTCAAATTGAGGTGCGGCTTATAGGCGCCCGCGGTTATTATGCGATCATATACGGTAATCACATATAACTAGAGTCTTATTCCATGGTTTCATGGACAACAATGAGTTGTGTTGACTCAGAACATCAATTCCGTCCGAGACCCAAGGTGTTCCTCCCCCCCCCACCCCCACACCCCGAGGTCAGAAAAACCCAATGTTGATCTTGCCACTGTGCAGTAATTGTATGAGGTCCGCTTTCTACTCTCCACATTATACAGGTTTGCACACTTTTTCATTACACAGTTCACAAATTCTCATTGAAGCAGCGCACACTTTTAGCCGGTGGGTGCAGTCATGGTTCAACGCACTCCGCGATTCGCCTGCGCATACCAAAGCTTTATCATGTTATTCGAAATTCACTACAGGTGACAAGTCGACAACAAACCTCGAGCGCACGCGATCGCTGTAGCGCCGTCGCCGCGGCGGCGACAGCGACCTTGAACTCGACCTTGATCGCGACCTTGGCGACGTCGACTTTGATCGTCCCCTGGATCGCGAGCGCGGAGGAACTCCCTTCGCTCTCTGGTCCTGAAGTGCTTGCTTCTTTGCCTTGAAGAACTCGTAGAGGCCGAGTTTCTCCCAGCCTTCGCTAGAGAGAGAAAGGAAATAGGCAATTCAATGGCAGGGCACTAGCTAGTGAAGGGAACGCCAGGGGCATAATAAAAATATTGTTTGTTTGCCCTCACCCGACCGACCCGCCAAAATGGGGCCGATTCAAAAATGTTTATTGATTTTTCACTTTTTTTCCTTTTTTTTTTTTTTACAAATTGTATCATTGTACATTATATAAATCTGTAGGCAATACATTATATGTACCAAGCAAAACAAACATTCAACATAAAAGGTATCTCCACACAAGCACACCTGAGCATGTAGACACCATGCTGAATTTGTATAAAAAAAAGAAAGAAGAAGCCTACCGACCTACCCAAACTTTTCAGCCTGGGTCGGGTGACGGCAAACAAAGATTTTTTTAATTGTGGCCCAGAGGGCAGTCGAACGCAAGAATAATGATGGTATATGTGCGTGTATGTTAGTATGTGTGTGTGTGTGTGTGTGTGTGTGTACATACGTATTTTGTACGTATGTGTTATAAGATCAATGAGCAATAATGAACATGCCACAACCAACTGCAAAGAACCCTCCCCTCCTTGCTTGAATGCAAGAATCATGTATATATGGTGGTATATGTGCGTGTGTGTATGTACGTGCGTGCGTATGTATGCAGTCAACTACCAAGCAAGGAGCTAAATATAACAAGGAGAGGAAGCGGATTGGCTGTGTGCTTTTCGCCTCAAGAGCGCCATCTATGGACCATAATCAGCTGAAACGGCTGTGCAGACCGAACCCAGAGACAATAGAACACTAATCTGTTCTAGGGTCTCTGCCGAACCCAAATTTGGGCCAGATATGGTGGCGCTTCCTCTCCTTGTTATATTTAGCTCCTTGCTACCAAGAACACAAACAGCACGTGGCATTGTCCCCCTCTATTAGCTGCATCACGGAAAAACTCGAAACGACGGCGCGCAAAAAATGTTTAACGACAAGAGAACATTTGCAGTGCAAAATGAGTTAGCTGCGCCAACTCTAAACTCAAAACGATGGCGCGCAAAGACTGGGTTCAACGACGACGACGACGGGAGAATGAACGTACGCAGTGCGCGGGCGCTCGTGCGACGGAGGCCTGTAGAAGGCTTCCACAGCTGCCAGCAGACGTTCGTTAGGAGGCATCGGCGGCGGCAGGCGGATGTCGTCCGGGTTCAACGACTTATAGTCGCAGTCTTCCAGCTGCAATGAGAGATATCGTCGCACTATAACTCACGGAGATGCTGACGTTTAAACATGCAGTAGCAGTCTTCCAGTGGCAACGAGAAACATCGTTGCACTACAACGCACTTTACATTCAAACCTGCAAGTAAGGCTAACTCAATGCCAAGAGCGTCCTTTACGGACAGGTACCCATTACATAGATGCCGTCTCACTGTATAACTGCCACTCGGAAAACGCCAAGAGTGTCCTTTATAGAGAGGTGATCGTTCTATCAACATTGGTTTCACTGTATAACTGCTACTTAAGGGAAAGTTAAGAGTGTCCTTTATAGAGAGGTGATCGTTCTATCAACATTGGTTTCACTGTATAACTGCTACTTAAGGGAAAGTTAAGAGTGTCCTTTATAGAGAGGTGATCGTTCTATCAACATTGGTTTCACTGTATAACTGCTACTTAAGGGAAAGTTAAGAGTGTCCTTTATAGAGAGGTGATCGTT
>NW_014577136.1:233131-234066 GCF_000485595.1 Priapulus caudatus | reverse complement strand
GGCGTGACTTTGACATAACGACGGCGTGACTTTGACATAACAACGGCGTGACATTGACATAACGACGGCGTGACTTTGACATAACGACGGCGTGACTTTGACATAACAACGGCGTGACATTGACATAACGACGGCGTGACTTTGACGTAACGACGGCGTGACTTTGACATAACAACGGCGTGACATTGACATAACGACGGCGTGACTTTGACGTAACTACGGCGTGACTTTGACGCAACAACGTCGTGACTTTGATGTAACGACGGCGTAACAACAACGTAATTTTGCCGTAACGATGACGTAACGACGGCGTGACTTTGACGTAACGACGGCGTGACAACAACGACTCACCCTGTGCGGTGGCGACGCTGTTTGACAGCCGCTCCTGCTTGAGGCGCGTGCGCAGCGTCTGTAGGTTCTGTTCCCCGATCAGTAGCTGCCCACGCAGGTGCATCGCAAACTCCTGGTGCATCTTCTGCAGCTGCGCATACGACGTCTGCACAGACGAGGTGACCTGCGTGAGAACGGACGAGTGTCGCGCGAGGAGAGACGCCTGCGAAGAAACGCAGAGGTCACGCGACGAGCGACGGGCAACAACATATAACGATAGTAACAACGATAAACAAGCGTATGGTCAAACGAGACAGGTGTGTGTAACCTCACGAACGAGTGCCGCGCGAGTAGCGATGCCTGCCTGCGAGACGGCGAAGAAACGCACGGGGCGGTCGCCCAACGAACGAAACAAGCGTACGGGCAAACGAGACAGGAGGCGTGTAAAGTTGTAAACTGTCAGTTACATAACAACGACAACCAAACGTATGGGCAAACGAGACAGGAGGCGTGTAAACTGTCAGTTACATAACAACGACAACCAAACGTATGGGCAAACGAGACAGGAGGCGTGTAAACTGTCAGTTACATAACAACGACAACCA
>NW_014577136.1:227484-229648 GCF_000485595.1 Priapulus caudatus | reverse complement strand
CCACTCGGAAAACGCCAAGAGTGTCCTTTATAGAGAGGTGATCGTTCTATCAACATTGGTTTCACTGTATAACTGCTACTTAAGGGAAAGTTAAGAGTGTCCTTTATAGAGAGGTGATCGTTCTATCAACATTGGTTTCACTGTATAACTGCCACTTAAGGGAAAGTTAAGAGTGGCCTTTATAGAGAGGTGATCGTTCTATCAATGCGGTTTCACTTTATAACTGCCAAGAGTGACATTTACAGCTAGCCTCTGCTCTATAGATGTGACTTCCAACATGACTGAATATTCAAACGACAGCGTGGAAAGATGATGACACGGCCAAGCGAGGGCGCCACTTACGCGCACGAGCGGAACCATCAGTCCAGCCGGAAGTTCGTAATACGGGACCGACGGAAACAGACTCGGATCGTTCGCGTCCAGCACCGGTGCTGCCGCCGGTGGTGGTACGTTGAAGTTGGGCGGCAGAATGGCTGGAAACCCTGGCGGCGGTTTACTGAAGTCGATGTTTGGTGGTATCGGAGCCACTGACACTGGCACTGCTTGGGAAACAAAGAATGGGTTACACTCCTCACAAACGCCTAGTAGTTACATTGTCCCTCGTAAAATAATATAGAATGTTGTTCAGTTATGTAGTTTATTAACTTCTCCACTATCCAGCCCTTTTGTATACAATAACCATCATGATCCTTGGCATATCTCATAACACAGCACATCGTTATGATAAGGTAATCTAAAATCGCTCCAAGTATTAGTATTTGAATTAATTATGCAATCACCATCTCATTACATTTACTTCACACTCGTTATATATCATATAATATACATTACATTACATATTAACATATTATTATTACATATTATAATCACCCGTATTTACGCATTATGTTTCACTCCAAGCTTTCACAATTACTCATCCTGAACAAATAATCTCACGAATAATATTCTACAAATTAATTATAACAAATTAAAAACAACAAATATCCCAAATGACTCACACCGTGGGGGATAATGTTCGCAACACCTTACCTGGGGGGAAAGGCGGAGGCCTCGGACTGCCAAACAGTGGCGGAATCTGATTGCTGAAATCCGGGGGAGGCTTGCTGAAGTCTAGCGGCGGCTGCTGGAAGCTTGGCGGAGGTGGATACCGCTGGGATGCGGAAGGTGGCGCCGCCTGTGAGCTAACGGGTGCCTGCGCAGCGGCGGAGCCTAGAACATAACACGTGTCGACCCGGATAAACCACGGGAGAGCATGGGCAACGATGAAAAAGTGGCGAATGCTGAATGAAACTTGAGGTTATAGACACAAAATTAAAAAAAAAATTGGAGACGTTAAAATTAACATCAAAATTGTGAACCTGTTAACGTTAACACATTTTAGAGTGTTGTCTTGCCAAATAAAATCTCCACAAATGCTGTGAATATGTCGCTAAGTATACGCATATAGAAACATTTAACAAGAGCTGCAGAGTGACTGGGCTCATCTGAGGTCTGTTGCTACAGTTATAAACGTAACATTTCAGTCGTGCGTAGTGACACCTTTGTTAGGCACAGATATGCAGATATGCAGTTGTGTACACATCATTTCAACAAACATTTTTTTTATTGCAGAGAGAGCGAGCGAGAGAGAGGAAGAGAGAGAGGGGGCGAGAGAGAGAAAGAGAGAGAGAGAGAGAGAAAGTGGGCAAGAGGAGAGAGGGAGGCAGTAACCATTTTTAATACACTTAGTCTTTCTGCTACCATTCACAGTGAAAATTCTTGATTGACCAGGGACTGCATTTCAATGCGGGTCGCTCATCCATTTGAATTTAGTACCTCTATAAACGACGAAGACGATGTAACGACGGAGTAACTTTGACGTAACGTTACGACGGCGTAATTTTGACGCAACGACAACGTAATTTGACGTAACGACGCCGTAACTTTGACGTAACGACGACGTAACATCGTTCTAACTTTGACGTAATGACGGCGTGACTTTGACGTAACGACGGCGTGTCTTTGACATAACCACGGCGTGACTTTGACGTAACGACGGCGTGACTTTGACATGACGCGTGACTTTGACATAACGACGGCGTGTCTTTGACATAACGACGGCGTGACTTTGACACAACGGCGGCGTGCCATTGACATAACGACGGCGTGACTTTGACGTAACGAC
>NW_014577136.1:217012-226826 GCF_000485595.1 Priapulus caudatus | reverse complement strand
AGGAGGCGTGTAAACTGTCAGTTACATAACAACGACAACCAAACGTATGGGCAAACGAGACAGGAGGCGTGTAAACTGTCAGTTACATAACAACGACAACCAAACGTATGGGTAAACGAGACAGGCTCGTCCGTCTAAGCTCTTAGTCACATAACAACAATAAACAAAATATATGGTATGGTATTTTACAGACAAACAATAGATATCACGGTCAGTGTTTATGCCACCACCCGATGCAAAAGGCTTACATAATCTCAAAATCGTGTGACTGTGCTCGCAAACAACGTGGATACTGTGCCCTTTGAACCAACAATAAATAAACTTCGTGAGTAAACCAAGCACTCGCAAGTAACATAATCATGACCAACATACAGGGTTTATATTACAGACCTAGGATTGTAGGAATGTATTTTTTATTTATGTAAGTGGGATTGCAGTACGCACCTGGTAGTTGGACACAGAAGCAGCAGGGTTCTTTAACTGCTCTAGTGTTCTTGGACTGAAATACTCATTCTTCTCCCAGAGGCCTAGCAGCTGCAATATAGTCGAAACAATAGTAGAAAAAAGCTGCATGCAACATGTGCAAGGCCATGATAACAAGAACTCAAAATAAAACTAATCAGGATTGACGTATAACAAAGCTCTAAACATATATGTCAACTTCTCAATTTTTACACACCGTACGCTGAACATGTACAAAGGCGGCTAGCTTCATGTGTTTATTGCGCACAGTCAACAATTGCCACATCCCATACCTTCGCCAGTTTCTCTTGCTTTGGCACGTCAGCTGCCATGTGTGTGCTGCAAAAGATTGGTACAACAACTGCCTCCAGGGATGTCTTCAGTGAGCCCGCATTCTTACGGACACTGAGAAAAGAAAAAAGGCAATCAGTAACAAAGCACACAGGCGGTGGCACTTTCAGGTCAATGCTGAGGCTGTGGAAAGTATGGCTAGAGTTTGTACTCGTACGGCAAAAAGTTTTTCCGACGTTTTCCACGACTAATATAAGCCAAATATTCTACAATCGCAATATTTTACCCAAATACAACCTTTGTACCTTGTATCGTCCAATTAGTGATTAGTGGAAAAAATTCCATGAAGATTTTATTGCGAGTCAGACCAGATGGACATGAGCTCAATTTAACAAACTTTCTAGGACCACACCATACTAATAGTCCAGGATTTCCAGGACCACAATTTCTACGACAATGTGCAACTTTTCAGACCTAAAAAAATGGCAATTTAGAATAGTCTAAGAATTTCCAGACCTCATGTGAATGCTGATAGCACCTACCAGTGATGTAATATATCATTGATGAGGTAAACAAGGTGAAGCTTGGCTTCAAAGGGCGTCTCCTTTGCAGTGATCCTGCAATAAAACAACAAGAACATTCTTTTGCCGAACCGGAGACAGCATAAAAACGTAATGTGTAAAACATCGGAAACTACATTCAGAAATCAAAGTCAAATGAAAATTAGATGTTAAATATGCAATTATCTATTACACATCACACAATTGTACTTAATGTAAAACTATATATGTTTAATGTTCATTTAACCATTTTATGCAATTAGCTTTTAAACCAACTGCACTGTAGCAACAAACTATAACCGGTTCACTGAAAATTTACATTGCTCTAACATTTGCAAGCTTGGCTAACATCTACAAAGTTAACATCTTATAAAATAGTATTTTACCTTCTTAGCAAGTATGTGGCTATCACCATGGAATGCTGCTCAGACAGGTTGTGATTGAAAATCCAGTTTTTTCCATTCTAGATTAAAATTCCAGACACGTATTTGTATGTTAAGCCCGGCGCACACGTGAGTAATTTTACTCAAGTAAAATGACGCATGAGTCAAAATACTCACGCGTAATATTTTCAGCGTTCGCCGCACACCTGAGTAAAATTACTCAATGAATAAGTGGCAATGCAGATCACATGACTGTTCGCAGCCAATACTGGGCGCACACTGATTTAAACGCATGCGCTGTGAGTACCAGTGTTGAGTAAATTTACTCAGCGCGCGCGCACACACGTTGAGTAAAATGACGCACGAGTCAAAAATTATCAAACAGGTTTGATATTGAGTAAAATGACGCATGCGTCAAATTACTCAATGAAAATCCGCCGCACACGTGAGTAAAATGACTCATGTGTCATATTACTTGAGTAAAATTACTCATATGTGCGCCGGGCTTTAGAAACATTATTATAATCAAAACAAGCAGGAATGGTAGTAATGTTTCTCAGTAAAACTTATTAATTTTACACTCTTTCCAGCACAAGGAATTATTAGTTATATCTATTATATTTACCATCCAATGATCATCCTTTTAGTGCACAATTAGTGCCTGGTGCGATATTATGATCCCTTAGATAGATGCTTACGATTTCATTGTTCCAGAACTATGAGATTGTATTGTAGGATTGACATTTACATCTCTTACAGAATGTTAATAATGAGCTGTGTTGAACTATTGACGATTTTGCAATGACCACGACACACAGTATTCAAATATCTGAATAAGCATCGTACCGATATCGCATCCTTAGTACAGGAATCAATGATAGACTGAGCCATGTTGTTTAACTCGCTCATTTCTACTCCACACTCCTCCGCCTGCAACTCTAGACGTTCATTCTCTGCCTTGGCCACACCTTCTTGGATCGAAGACTGGAGAAAAATAACACAAAACACATGTATTGTGCGCCGGGCTTTAGAAACATTATTATAATCAAAACAAGCAGGAATGGTAGTAATGTTTCTCAGTGAAACTTACTAATTTTACACTCTTTCCAGCACAAGGAATTATTAGTTATATCTATTATATTTACCATCCAATGATCATCCTTTTAGTGCACAATTAGTGCCTGGTGCGATATTATGATCCCTTAGATAGATGCTTACGATTTCATTGTTCCAGAACTATGAGATTGTATTGTAGGATTGACATTTACATCTCTTACAGAATGTTAATAATGAGCTGTGTTGAACTATTGACGATTTTGCAATGACCACGACACACAGTATTCAAATATCTGAATAAGCATCGTACCGATATCGCATCCTTAGTACAGGAATCAATGATAGACTGAGCCATGTTGTTTAACTCGCTCATTTCTACTCCACACTCCTCCGCCTGCAACTCTAGACGTTCATTCTCTGCCTTGGCCACACCTTCTTGGATCGAAGACTGGAGAAAAATAACACAAAACACATGTAGGTAACGACCTGACATCCACCGCGACATGTACCTGCAGTCAAGATAGCATGCTCACCTGCAGTCAAGCTAGCATGCTCACCTGCAGTCAAGCTAGCATGCTCACCTGCAGTCAAGCTAGCATGCTCACCTGCAGTCAAGCTAGCATGCTCACCTGCATCACTTGTTTATAAATAATATACAATACACAATCTATTATCCGAAATTCTGAAAACCGAAAAATCCGAAAACCGAAAGTTTTTTCGTGGAGGTCGTCTGCACACCAAAGCTCGCGTTTGGCTCCAAAGCTCCACCCCCCCAATGTGTTGGGCATTACTCACACATATTGTGCTGTACCGGTACAGCACTTGGCCTCTTGAAAACTTGGGTTTTAGTACTGGCTAGTTGCAGGATATACGGTATGTATATCTGTACTGTACTACCATTCCAAAACCCCAAAATGTGTCTAGTCCCAAGAGTTTCGGATAATGGATTGTGCACTGTATGGTGTATACAGTGTTTCCCCTGGCCAAAAAGGTCTGTGAGGTAAGAAATTATTTTTTGGTGTGTTTGCGTGTTTCGAGGTCCTAGCAAAGCGAGCACCACAGCTAGGGGGGGGGGGGCCATGCCCCTCCCGAAAAATCTTTGAAAAAATTGTGCAATTTGGTGCATTATAAGCTAGATTCTAAACACATTCTATGAGATTTTCATCAGTAAGGTGGTGCTTTAGACAAATTTCTGTGTGGCATGTCAATGCAGGGGAAACACTGCTATACCATACCTGCTGGCCTTGCATCATGACCTGATACTGTGCTGCTAGATTCTGTTCACTCTGGATAATCTGCTGCTCAGCATGTTCCTTCTGTTGCTGGTAGGCTGCTTCCGCCTGCAATCGCATAGAGTTCAACGCAAATAATGCCGCAACTTCTGTTTACACAGCGAACCTTGGATTAGACGCAAGTAAAACACTAAGATGAATCGTTATATCGAGACTGAGAGCAGACGAGTCAAATAACATAAGCACAGTACCATCTGTATATATACAACACAGTGAAATAATAACACATATATACAATTATACATAGAATATATATAATATAATATATATATATATATAACATAGAATAATAACATAATAATAATATAAACAGTAGAATATAAGCAGACTAACTATCAATAGTACGGTGCACACTAAATTACTACATACTTACTTACCTGTTGTAACTGCTGCTGTGTATTGACCCATACTGCAGGCATGACCGGCGGACCCTGCCCAACTCCCGAAATGCCAGGAGGGAGAGGCCCTGCATGCCCGGCCTGCGAGTATACTGGTAGTTGTACAACCTGCCGGTCCTGTAGTTTCTTCTGCTGCTGCTTGATAACTGTCCGGGTTCATAGTAGTAAGACACATGTTGAAATAAGGCCCTTTCTGGAGGCCAAAATAAGACTTTTTTACGCGATTTCTGATGGATCACCGACTATTAAAGTACACTAATAATATTTATATACACAATTGCACAGCAGATTTAATTATTCCGTATTATATATACAACAATTCTTACTCTAAGTCGAGAACAGTTTATAAAACAATAAAAAAACAACGACTATTTTAAAGTACTTTTCTAAGATTTCACTAAAAATAAGTAAGTAATAAGGGCCCTTATTTTATTTTTGGCAAAATAAGTACTTATAAGACTTTGGAAGACCCGCTACGAACCCTGACTGTAGTGCACATAAGAATAAACGTTTTGAGTCACACCACGTATAAGCTTTTTAACCTGATTATAAAAATTGTAAAGGCTTATGTTTGTGGAGCATTAGCCACAAGTTACCACAAGTAGTTAGTACCCACAAGACTTCTGTTGATTTTGATATACTTACTTGCTTGTTCTGTCGTCACTTTATATTGGTAATAGTTGAAGTACTCCCCACCAAACAGAAAGCTGAACTTTGGATTATCTTTCTGTTTTGTTTTGGTCATTTGTTCAAATTCGGATCCATTCCGGGCAACAAAATTTGCCAACTTGTCAATTATATTCCGTAGATCAACATCTAGAAAACCAAACAGTGACTTAAGGCTTGGTCTACACACATCTCGTACAAACAGAAACAAAGATGGAGTAGAATGGTTGACTATTTGTGTTCAGCGTTTGAGCGTCGAGCGAATTTTGGCAGCACGCTTTCCTAATAATACTAGAAAAGCGTGCTGCCAAAATAGTAGTACCTGCAGTGCTATATATTTATGTGTCACTGTCAGTGTGCAGCAGCTAGCGTGCGGCGGCTAGACCAATAAATTGTGCCCTAAAATTTGTTATATTCTGATGTTATTTTAGGGCCCAATACCCTTCCATAGACAAAACCTGTGAATTTTGTCGTGCATTTTGCACGACAACCTTTTTTCACTATTTACGGCCGTGTTACATATAGAAAATCAAAGAAATACCTAAAGCCGTCGCTTTATTAACATCTTACCTACATTACAAAACACTTGTCATGCAGTATTCTCCTCTGTAATCACGTTTATTTTATTAAAATATCACGACATCAAAATCACGCAAACTTCGCTAGACACCAAACTGCCAATATTGCATTTGAACCGCACAACGACATATCTCACCGGCCAATGAAATCATCGCTGTGACGCTGTCCGGCGCGATTCAAATGCAAGATTGGCAGTTTGGTGTCTAGCAAAGTTTGCGTGATTTTGATGTCGTGATATTTTAATAAAATAAACGTGATTACAGAGGAGAATACTGCATGACCAGTGTTTTGTAATGTAGGTAAGATGTTAATAAAGCGACGGCTTCAGGTATTTCTTTGATTTTCTATGTAACACGGCCATAAATAGTGAAAAGGTTGTCGTGCAAAATGCACGACAAAATTCACAGGTTTTGTCTATGGAAGGGTATTGGGCCCTAAAATAACATCAGAATATAACAAATTTTAGGGCACAATTTATTGGTCTATGCGGCGGCCAGCGTGTTGCAGATGAGCATTTGGACGGTATTTACAGGAAAGTGTCGGCAATAATAGGTGAAAGAGAGTAGAGAAACATTAAGTCCAGTAGTCCAACATAAACTGTGGGTACATTACACAATAAACGGTAGGTATTTATAAATATTACCTTCAGGTGATTTAGGAACAGACATAACTTCAGTTATTCGTGGAGTAAACACGGTAAATTCTTTTATAGCTGTGGAAGTAAGAACGAGTAACGCCGAAAATGGCGACATCTGGCGACGCCTGCTCTCTTGTTTTTCTATTTAGACTGTTTTTTAGACTGTTTTTCTATTTAGATTTTGAGGCGTGAGCGCATACGCACATGACTTCGACCGTTTCAATAATAAAATTAATGTAAATGAAAACAAATTGTTTAAAATAGTAAAAAAACGTAGTTTATGCATTCTCTATCGGCAAAAAAACACCGTAAATGCCGTTCATATGCTCCCCTGCTCACCGCACGCACGCTACTGCACAAATTCACAGAAAGGTATTCAATTTTTCAATTCAATTCAATTCAAAAATGTTTATTCACGCATTACAATATGCATACATAATATAGCTGGTTATATTAGTTTAGAATTGCGTAGGAGGGCGAGTTGACTGTGAAGTCTTCGAGTCAGCCACTCGAGAGAATTATTACATATATATGATGGCTGTTATATGGATACATGAGTTTAACATAATGAAAGATACATGATGATTACGCAAAGGAGAACAGGTATGATCAGTCAAATAGCTTAGCATAACAAAACTTAATTTCAACAAACAATAACTCAAGAGCATCAAAAATATAAGTAAATAAATACACTAACTGGTATGCAACATCACAATTTAAACGTACACAAGATCAACAAATGTTGAATGTTATGAAGAGGTATGACATATATTGCACTTAAAAACCCAAAGAACAAAGTGATCATATGATCTAATTCTTTAAACAATAAACTTAACTAACCCGACCAAGTTGCATTTTTGAAAATTATTAGAGCTGAGTAGTTATTGCAAGTAGTCATTAGTAATTCGATATGAGATGGTATTTGTAAGGTTGAAAAGTTGTAAAGTTGAAAAGGTTAAGCATTTTTAGTTTATGGTTGAGGGAAGCCCAAAGTTTCACATCTTGATATTTTAGTGTTTTTAATCCCATGGATGTAGAAAAACGGGGAAGATGGTAATTGGAATATAGAGAATATCTTGTATAGTGAAAATGGATTTCAGTTGTTTTTTGGTAATATAGTTACAAAATATTGCCGGTAGTGAGTTTGTGTTAAATTTGAACATGAATTTGGCCAATTCCAAGAGATATATATCGTTAAGTTTTAATAAGTTATGTTTGAGATAAAGTGGAGAGGCTCGAGACCATTTAGTAGCAAAATTAATCAGTTTGATAATCTTATTCTGTTGTGTTATTACTGGTTTGAGTTCAGATTTTGTAGCAGATCCCCAACTGAGAATAGTATATTGTAAGTAAGAATAAGCAAGTGCGTAATATACTGTTAATAAAGACTGAGTGTCAACATAATATCTTAGTTTAGAGATTATGCTAGCTGTTTTAGATAGTTTGCTTGATACGCTATTGATATGCGGATCCCAGTTAAGTTTGTTGTCAATAAAGATACCTAGGTATTTGATTGAAGTGGTCTGTTCTAGGGTATGGGATCTGGTTTCGACTTTAAAATTATTAACGCTATGTTTCTTATTAGAAATTATCATGTATAAATTTATTTATTTAATTATATATAATATATTTGCGTGCGCGTGTGTGAGTGCGTGTGCTTGTGCATAGAATGTGAGTAGGTATAAATATATATATATATATATGCGCATTTTATTACAGTCATATTTTTATTTTTTATTATTATGTATGCTTGTCTATATAGTTTTTTTAAATATGATATTTATTATTGTAATTCGTAATATTCCTAATGTTATTTTGAGTAAACGCGCAGTTGTCAACGCATCCCTCCCTAGCTATTATACAGGAGCGGATCCAGGATTTTTGAAAAGGGGGTGTCCAGGAAGAAATAAAGGGTACGTTTTCCTGCTTACCTTTTCTGGTGTTTGAAAAAGCTGCCGAAGGCGACTTGTGGGGGGGGGACCTCCCCCAAATTTTTATTTAAAAATTGGTGCATTCTGAGAGCATCTGAGCAGTAATTTTGATGTCTATAATGCAAAAATTTACCAGATCCAGAAGTGTGTGTGTGTGTGTGTGTGTGTGTGTGTGTGTGTGTGTGTGTGTGTGTGTGCGTGCGTGCGCGCGTGCGTGCGTGCGCGTGTGTGTATGCTTTTTCCCCCTTTTTTGTGGTAAAAAGGGGGGGTCCGGACCCCCTCGACCCCCCTCTGGATCCGCCCCTGTTATAGCAGAACTGCACCATCGCATTCACCATGGCAATATAGTTTGTGTGAAATAGTAGAATTGACATTTAAAGTAAATCCCTCAAAATTTTTATATTTCACAAACAAAATACCCACGGCGTGCTTATAAGGACGCTCTATCGCTCTACACCTCGCACTCAGTCTCCACGCGACAATCTATTCAGCTTTTCGTTCGCCTCACGCATATCTTCTACGCACAGACGCACAGAGTGCGCAATAGCGACTCCAATGACGTTGCTACAGGGAAGGTATGACACTATATAGCAGCCAGGCATGCATATACACACACACAAGGAGAGTGAGTTTCGGGGGTAGAGCAGGCACGCATGCATGGACACACGTATACGCGTATCTCAGCCTCGCGAACGCGTCAACAATGGCCACCAACGTACGGGCCGGTTTTGGTTTGACAATGTTTTGTATTCTCGCATTGCTGATTGAAAGTGCGGCCTATGAGACGCTTGATGAACAGAAATTGGAAACAGACGTGCTGGCTTCAGGTAAGAACGTCGTGCGTGTTCATCCGCTGTCTCAGTTCACAGCAGCGTACGGTCGAATCTACGCTTATTTTTGTACGTCTTTAACTACGAGTCGAATTCAGGGGGCCGTTGTCAGAAAAATCGTAAAGTTAATGCTAATGTTAAGACTAATTTTGTTTCTGACAACGGGCCCCTGATTTTTATAATGGATTTGCGCCAAAAGATAGCAAGCGAATTATATATATGGGGAAAACGTAGGCAGCATATAAGCACGAATCGTACTATGATATAACCAGGAGTATCTATCGTGGTATAGTAGTAGTAGTGATAGTATAGTAGTATCGTAGTAGTAGTAGTAGTATAGTAGTATAGTAATAGATAACCAGGAGTATCCATCGTACTATGATATAACCATATCCCTATTATCTGCTCCTGATATAACTAATGTTTCTTTTTCTGGCCCTTTATGGCTATAGATTATGGCAGGATAACTTTAAAAAATTGTCATGTTACATTATATCAAGAGCGGATAATACCTCATATTTATATATACCTCATAATTATATACCTCATAATTATACCTCATAATTATATGATATACCTCATATTTATATATACCTCATAATTATATACCTCATAATTATACCTCATAATTATATGATATACCTCATATTTATATATACCTCATAATTATATACCTCATAATTATACCTCATAATTATATGATATACCTCATATTTATATATACCTCAT
>NW_014577136.1:214275-217002 GCF_000485595.1 Priapulus caudatus | reverse complement strand
TATATATATATATACGTGACCGTATTTTGTTCTAAACTTTTTTTAGTCAATCGGAATGGCAATTCTTTTCGTGGTTCTTATAGTTATCCACGACTGCCGACGATAGCATTATTTTTCATACCACGATTTAATTGTGATAGAGTTGCACCGAGAACTGCTTAGGACAACTGACCAACTGCGAAACACTTTGTCCGGGAGCCGCGCTCATCACAGTTACTACGGAACCGGAAATGACATGTGGTGGACCCAACCTTCATTATACGGTCTATAACGTTAGTGAGTATCTTACAATGTGGGCCGATCACATGTCTACATGAGCATCAATGACGACTGGTTGATGGCTTGAAAATTATCATTTTATATCACCATCATCATTATCATCGTCGTCGCTGTCGTGGTCGTCGCCATCGTCATCGCCATCGTCACCGTTATCGGCATCATAATCATCTTCCTCCTCCTCCACCTCCTCCTCGTTATCCTTCTCTTGCTGCTCCTTCTCCTTCTCCTCCTCTTCATCTTCCTCCTCCTCGTCACCATCGTCGCCATCATCATTATCATCATCATCATCATCATCATCATCATCATCATCATCGTCATCATTATGTGCGCGTGCGTGCGTGCGTGTATGCGCGTGCGTGTGTGCGTGTATGCGCGTGCGTGCGTGCGTGTATGCGCGTGTATGCGCGTGTATATAATGCAAATCGATATAGTATTATACGAGAATTATCCTATTTTGTCTCTAGGCAGGTTCTCTGAATTTGCGACATGTGATGCCTTGACGACAGGAGGCGTGACAGTGTCCGGGATATATTCGATTGACCAATTTAGAACTTTCTGCGGTATGTACTGTTAATGATATTAATGATCAAGTATATATGTTAGAGACATTTTAATTCCTACAAAGTTTTATCATTCAGGTTACTTGCATATTATACGATGGTTTGGCAACAAATTCGATATTAGTTTCCATGTGAACTTTCTCGTGACGTATGAAACGTCAGCTAAAGCTCTCTGCTGAACCAACCACGGGCTTGCTAATAAGCTATTGATGTATTTCTGACAGCTTTAACAATATTATGTTTATTGATTTGGGTGGTACATATGCTGTTTCCGTCCCGGCCATGTACATGTCTTAATCTATGTTATTTATTGTTTGATTTTGTGTACGTTGTTCATTGTGTTTATTTTTTATGTCAGCTTTATCGGGCATTCAGAGAAGTCTTCAGCATTGCTAGGAGGACTCTCACATTTACTAATATAGCTTTGGAAACCTGTGTTTATAATTAGGAGAGTGTCCTAGCCCATGGGGTGCAACACTATTACTTCATCCCTGCCCGCCCTTCCCCTTGTCTCTCTTGTCGCACGCTCAGCCTCCTTCTTCTTCCACCGCCCCTCAGCTATCTTCCCTGCCACCTTCCCTCAGTCTCCCATCCTTCTCTCCTTTAGCAAGCTATATTATGTACTTTTATTTAAGCCGTACTGCACGTCTGAAACGGTGGTGGCGCATACGCAATCTCCTGAGAAGAAGAAAAAAATTCTGCTAAACATTCTCAATTTGAAATTGAAGAGGAATCATCCTAGCATAGATATATAGGATAAAATTCAATCAGTAGACCTCACTTATGAAATAGGAAGCAGACATTACATGTAAGGTCCTGGCTGCATATACCAGTCAGTGCATAATCTGGCTAAGTTTCTGTTTTAGCGCATGCGCTATATCTCACCAGAGAAGTTATATTTTGTGCTGAAAATGCATTTAATATGATCAGGGGGTATCTCAGCATAGGTTTCTGTAATAAATTCTTATCGGTAGACCTGTTTTTATAATTAGGAGAGCGCCCTAACCAGTAGGGTGCAAAACCACTACTTCATCTTCGCCCGCCCTTCCCCTTTGTCTCCCTTGTCGCACGCTCAGCCTCATTCTTCTTCCACCGCCCCTCGGCTGTCTTCCCTGCCACCTTCCCTCAGTCTCCCACCCCTCTCTCCCGCAGCAAGCTATTTTACGTACTTTTATTTAGGCCGTACTGCACGGCTAAAATGATACTCGCGCATGCGCAATATCTCCCAAGAGGAAGAATATTTTGCCAAAATTATAAATTTAAAATGGGGAGGGGTTATCCCAGCATAGATTTCTATAATAATATTTCATCATTAGACCTCACTTATGAAAATGGAAGCAGGCATTGCATGTAATGTCCCGGCTGCATATACCAGTCATTACACAATCTGGCCACGGTACTGTTTTAGCGCGTGCGCAATATCTCACCAGAGAGGTTACATTTTGTGATGAAAATGCGTTTAACATGGTCAGGGGGTATCTCAGCATAGATTTATGTAATAAATTGTTATCAGTAGACCTATGTTTATAATTAGGAGAGCGCCCTAGCCAGTAGGGTGCAAAACCACTACTTCATCCCCGATCGCCCTTCCCCTTGTCTCCCTTGTCGCACGCTCAGCCTCCTTCTTCTTCCACCGCCCCTCGGCTGTCTTCCCTGTCGCCTTCCCTCCGTCTCCCACCCCTCTCTCCATCAGCAAGCTATATTACGTACTTTTATTTAGGCCGTACTGCGCGTCTGAAACGGTGATCGCGCTTGCGCAATATATGTCACGAGAAGAATATTTTGCAAAGATTAGGCATTATGAAAACTCCGCTTTGCTATACCTCATATTTATATATACCTCATAATTATATACCTCATAATTATACCTCATAATTATATGATATAC
>NW_014577136.1:209275-211775 GCF_000485595.1 Priapulus caudatus | reverse complement strand
CAAATCGATATAGTATTATACGAGAATTATCCGATTTTGTCTCTAGGCAGGTTCTCTGCATTTGCGACATGTGATGCCTTGACGACAGGAGGCGTGCCAGTGTCCGGGATATATTCGATTGACCGATATACGACTTTCTGCGGTATGTACTGTTAATGATATTAATGATCAAGTATATATGTTAGAGGCATTTTGATTCCTACAAAGTTTTATCATTCAGGTTACTTGCATATTATACGATGGTTTGGCAACAAATTCGATATTAGTTTCCATGTGAACTTTCTCGTGACGTATGAAACGTCAGCTAAAGCTCTCTGCTGAACCAACCACGGGCTTGCTAATAAGCTATTGATGTATTTCTGACAGCTTTAACAATATTATGTTTATTGATTTGGGTGGTACATATGCTGTTTCCGTCTTTCGGCCATGTAGGCCCTACATGTCTTAATCTATGTTATGTATTGTTTGATTTTGTGTACGTTGTTCATTATGTTTATTTTTTATGTCAGCTTCATCAGGCATTCAGAGAAGTCCTCAGCATTGCTAGCTGCACTCTCACATTCACTAATATAGCTTCGGAAACCTGTGTTTATAATTAGGAGAGTGTCCTAGCCCATTGGGTGCAACATTGTTACTTCATCCCTGCCCGCCCTTCCCCTTGTCTCATTTGTCGCACGCTCAGCCTCCTTAATCTTCTTCCACCGCCCCTCAGCTATCTTCCCTGTCGCCTTCTCTCCGTCTCCCACCCCTCTCTCCCTCAGCAAGCTATATTATGTACTTTTATTTAGGCCGTATACTGCCCGTCTGAAACGGTGGTGGCGCATACGCAATCTCCTGAGAATAATAATATTTTGCCAAAATTATGAATTTAAAATGAAGAGGGATATCCCAGCATAGATTTCCATGATGATATTCCACGAGTAGACCTCACTTATAAAATAGGAAGCAGACATTGCATGTAAGGTCCCGGCTGCATATACCAGTCAGTAGGCTACACAATATGGCTACGTTACTGTTTTAGCGCATGCGCAATATTTCACCAGAGAGGTTATATTTTGTGATGAAAATGCATTTAACATGGTCAGGGGGTATCTCAACATAGATTTATGTAATAAATTGTTATCGGTAGACCTGTGTTTATAATTAGAAGAGCGCCCTAGCCAGTAGGGTGCAAAACTACTACTTCATCCCCGCCGCTCTTCCCCTTGTCTTCCTTGTCGCACACTCAGCCTCCTTCTTCTTCCACTGCCCCTCAGCTATCTTCCCTGCCACCTTCCCTCATTCTCCTACCCCTCTCTCCCTCAGCAACTATATTACGTACTTTTATTTAGGCCGTACTGCGCGTCTGAAACGGTGATCGCGCTTGCGCAATATAATATATATTTGCAAAGATTAGGCATTATGAAAACTCCGCTTTGCGTATAGGCTGGCGGGTCATGAGCCAACCGAATCTATTCATATTTCCTTTTTTTATTATATTATATTTATTATTACTATTATTAATATATTTTATTATTAATTATTTAAATAAATTTTGTTTAATTATTTATATTTATATGTATATTTTAGATGTGGACGAATGCACGCTCTACACCGAGCCATGCACGGGAGGCTCAATGTGCGTGAACAACGTCACCGGAAATTACACGTGTGCTTGCGAAGTGGGTTACTCCTTGTCCGGCTACAGGGGGCCGTGCAATGGTACGTGCAAAACATAGAAATATATAGAGACACTATAGAGACACTAACTAGTATATTTCTATGGTGCAAAGCAAAATTAAGTCTGAAGTCGGCCGTAAGCTCTGACATCGTGCTTGCCGTTGTGACGATTGTTGGTGGTTTGAGAGGGTGGGGCGCCGCGTAAAATCGGCCTTCAGTTGTTTCGGGGGTAAGGTTAAGATATATTAGTCGGGCAGATATGTGAAAGAATTGTGGGTTTTGTGGTAAAAACATCAAAAGTGGCGTATATGATGTTAAGGGTTTTAGGTATATAGATATATATGATTTCAGATATAGTGCCAAGCTATCAAGCTATATATAGGGAGATGAAGTGAAGGTTTGCTGCTTAAGATTTAGGCACCACCTAGACAGACCAAGCCAGTGAGCTCCACGTATCTCGTATCGTATCGTATCGTATTATATCGTATCGTACGTATCGTACGTATCGTATCGTATTTATCGTATTATGTGTTACAGATATTAACGAATGCGTTGCTACGGATGTCAGCCCATGTGAGGCTAATTCTATATGTGAGAACAACGAAGGCAGTTTCACCTGTAGATGTTACCAAGGCTATACTAAAAACGAGACAACCGGCGAATGCAAACGTATGTTCTGAAATATGAACCTAAAAAGTTAAATACGGAATATATAGTAATAAATTGAGTGGTGTATTTGTGTGTGTGTGTGTGTGTGTGTGTGTGTGTGTGTGTGTGTGTGTGTTGTGTGTGTGTGTGTGCGTGTGCGTGTGCGTGTGTGTGCATGTGTGTGATTGTGTGT
>NW_014577136.1:206478-208846 GCF_000485595.1 Priapulus caudatus | reverse complement strand
TAATTTAGCTATGCATACATAGCCAGCATTACATAATTTAGCTATGCATACATAGCCAGCATTACATGCTACCATGTATCCTGGTCGCTTAGCTGTTTATATAATATAGTGGCTAATATTAATTTCACTGCAGCACCGTACCGTACGTGCGCCGAATACTATGAACATGAGAATCTACCAGCAGGACTATTTTATGGAGAATACTTTATAGACCCAGATGGCTCACAGGCGCTTTCTCCATTCAAGGTTCAGTGCATCTTCTCAGAAACACACGGAGGTACGATTTCATCATTTAAATCACACCGGCTTTCTAATTCGTCGCACTCCTGGAGACAATATAATCAAATATGCTATGGAGTCACGGCGTGTTCAATTCCAATTTTTTATGCTATAACTGCATGAACTCCTAGTATTTTTCAAGTTGGTGTAATCAGTGATATATCCGCGATGGGCTGAGATCCTATTTAGATCTATTTTTTCAGATTATGCGTTTTGGAGCAGTAATAAATTATTTAAGTCTAAACGCGAACATTGATCGGTAGCGTCAGGCGACCATATCATGTATCCATGCAGCGTAGCTTTTTCTGCGATGTTGAACAATTGGTTGCCAGGCTCTCTGTTGTTCGTTGATGGCCGATAGTCTACCTAAGATCTAATAATACATTATTATTATTATACATTATTGTACTTAATTGTACATTGTGCATTTTTTTACATTATTGTACATTTTGTACATTATTGTATTATTATTAATTTATTACATTATTTTAGTACATTAGTAGTACATTATTACATTATTACATTATTACATTATTACATAGTATATTATTACATTTTAGTACATTATTTTATTATTAATACATTATTAATTTATTAATACATTATTGTTATTATTAGCTCTTGATCTAACCCAACAAAGCCTGTGCACTTGCCGAATTATGAAATTTTCTCTGTCTCTCGCCTGACCTGTGTGGCCATCTGGCTGGTTATATACACTTGCAGGAATCACTATGATATTTCACGACGCTATGAAGTGTTTACACGTCGCTGGGTATGCGGAGGCATTCTCCTACTCCAGATCAATTAACTATACAGGTAATTAATAACATAGAATAATAAAATAATAAGCACGCACTGTGAACGAAATCGCCCTTCAAACCTATTTGTTTACAAACATGATTAATCCTCAACGGTGATATCCTATTATTTATATTGCCTGAAATTGTTTAATATCTTTAAGTAAGTTTTTGATTAAGTATTAAATTTCCAAGTATATTAAGTATTTAAGTTTTACCAACGAATTCCTTTAATGATTGTTCATCATTGGCGTTATGTAACTTATATTTAGGAGTTGTATTATGAGAGTAAATAGAAATTTTNATATATATATTGATAAATAAATATTAAAAGTTAACATCCAATAAAAAAAGTTTTCGTTCTCACAATATATCATACATGTCCTTTATACACTATGCAACATATTAGGAGTGAATAGCAATTAACAGGAGTGATTTTTTACGCATTATGTTATTTTCATGTTTTGCTAATTATTATTACAGCATGTATATATTTAACGTCAGTGTAAAATAATGGTTTCTATTTATGGTTTAAGATGTCTCACTGCGGCAGATAAGCCAGCTGATCAATATGTCAATCAGTTGTGAGCAGTATCTGAGATATGAGTGCAAAGGAAGTCGTATGCATTATAATACTGATGACGGCCACCTTATCGCGTAAGTCTTAGTTGTTCAAGTTGAAATATTTAGGTACATTTCAAACAGATTGGAGGATTATTTCCAATTTTTATTTTAAATGGTTGTTGCGCCCGCTGTTCCCTTTCAATAAAATCCGCATATGGGAATATACTACTACTAGTTGTAATGTGCTCATGCGCCCCTACTTGTGATCACCTGACAGTGTGGCAATTTTGGGCATCTTAAACGAGAAAACGGCGGAATGCATAGCAGGCACGCATCGTTCGTTCTTGTAGTAGTATAGATATGCAATCGGTGCTCATGCATGTCGTGTGCAATCACGGTACACTTACGTCGATCGTAGCTTCGCGAGATGGGAGTCCGGATATGGTGTCGAACACAAATACTGGCCGGGAGCAGAACCGATGATACCGGAGGAGGAAGAAAGATGCGCTTGCGGGGCCGCAGATGGCCCGAACACCTGTGTCAATCCACATCAGTTGTGAGTTGCTACCTTGATCTGTTATTTTCTATCTATGATTCCTGGCGATATGACATATATTATTGGAACATAATGTTATGGCTCTCTCTCTCTCTCTCTCTCTCTCTCTCTCTCTCTCTCTCTCTGTCTCTGTCTCTCTCTCTCTTTTTCTCTCTGTCTCTGTCTCTCTCTC
>NW_014577136.1:203699-205544 GCF_000485595.1 Priapulus caudatus | reverse complement strand
ATATATATATATATATATATATATAATCTTTAGCTCCGCGACAGAGCTGCAAGGGTAGAGCTCTTGTTTATTTATATCACGCGTATATAAGTATAGCATATACAACTAAACGCACTTTTATATAAAACAGAATTTCTTTTATTCAAGCTGCAACTGTGATGCTAACTACGAAAGCGATTGGAAGCAAGACTTCGGAATTGTTACCAACAAGTTGCATCTCCCGATTACTCGTGTCACCTTTGGGGACACTGACAATTATGAGAAGGAAGGTCATCATTTTGTCGGCCCTCTGATGTGTCACGATGGTGAGTTGACTCTATGTTATGTCGCATTTCTAACACGTATATGCATGCACTATCACTGTAATGTAGTCACGCATGTCTTCTTTAACCTATTTGTTTAAATACCTTTTTACCTATATTACCTATATTACCTTTTTATACTCGCCACAGTTCGATAATATATAACAGGGTTAGCAGACTCAGCCTATAGGCCTACCACGTTGTTGCAAGAGTAGATATCTTTCAGCCATTATTGGTAGGTGTAGTATGATGAGTTATTATTATAGTGTTATGATGGCCAATGAGAAACACTCAGAAGTGCGAATTCAGAGGGGGATGCATTACCGCCAAAGAATCAATACCACAAAATCAGTTAATACAACAAAAAGCCGTCATTTATGAACGCTTAATTACGAACCCTATGAAACCTCGATTGTAACTTACTAATTTTCCAAATTTACTGTTAGAAATCGATGTCTGTAGTACTGAAATGAGCGTCTGGAGAAACTAACAGCTCTCGCCCCATCGCTACAGGTTGCTCCTACTTCCATTGGCCATTAGCTTGATCCTTCTCTATGGCGACGTAAGAAGGTTCGATACTGGCGCAATTATGTGATTTATCCTACTGCAGGAAATGAACCACTGAATGTCTTGAATGAGGAGCTGTGCACACATACACCTGATAATAAACATGTGGATACTACTCCTAACTACCAGGGTAAGTGACCGAGTTTAGGTTTTATAGAGTGATGTGCTTATCATGAGCAGGTTCACTAAACGTAATAGATACGAGAATAGATGCGAATGTATGAATATATGTGCGTATTCTATGTTGCAGACTGTAGTATTGTGAGTGTAATCGTCTGTGTGCTGGTATCGGACCGCGAGAGCACCGATTTCACTCTCAGCGTGCGTAATAAAGATCGCGTATGCTATGGTAAGTTTTGTTGGGTTGTTATTATTACACCCGTATACTCAGTGGGTCTAATATCCGTCCGTGCGTGCGTGAGTGAGTGTGTGTGTGTGTGGGAGAGTGTGTGTGTGTGAGTGTGTGTGTGTGTGTGTGTGTGTGTGTGTGTGTGTGTGCGTGTAGTGTGTGNGTAACCCAGGTTACACCGGCGATGGAGTAACATGCAATGGTGAGTATGTTACCTTGTACGCATTCTGTTGTTATTTATTTGTCGTAGACATGACCTTATAGACATTGACATATCATCCTCAATATCAGTAAGCCTCTAGCACTATCCGTTATACCTGCATATACCGACAAATGTGTTTGTTAGATCAGGGTAATGAGTTGGGATCTCATGTTCATTTCTATGTCTTACAGATATTGACGAATGCATATACTCCGGCAGTGGAGATATCTGTGCGGACATTGGCGAGTGTGTGAACAACAATGGCAGCTTCACGTGTGGATGTCAAGTGGGCTTCATCAAAGACGCGGAATCTGATGTCTGCTCTGGTAGGTTTGTGTAATGTTACATCATTTCTCTCTTTCTCTCTCTCTCTCTCTCTCTCTCTCTCTCTCTCTCTCTCTCTCTCTCTCTCTCTCTCTCTCCCT
>NW_014577136.1:189030-202690 GCF_000485595.1 Priapulus caudatus | reverse complement strand
CCATCCATCCATCCATCCATCCATCCATCCATCCATCCATCCATCCATCCATCCATCCATCCATCCATCCATCCATGAAACCTAGCTAGATAGCCATCCAACTATCTACCCTGACATATCACGATCATCTTTACGTAGATGTACTGTCTCTCTATTACAGATGTGGATGAGTGTTTAACCAGAGTTAGCAACTGTCATTCCCTAGCTGAATGTAATAACGCGGTCGGTAGCTTCTACTGCCAATGTAACCCAGGTTACACAGGCAATGGAGTAACGTGTAATGGTGAGTATGTTACCTTGTACGCATTATGATGTCTCACATCTACCACCGTTATTCTGCAAGAACTAGTTATTTTTTTATTAAAAAATAACAGCATATCCTTTATTAAATTCATTTATTCGCTTGTGACAGTTATGCAGGTGTTCATAGAAATGTAGCGAGAAACTAACTAGCATGTTGTTTCTATGCACGCGTCTTCCGAGACATTGACATAGATATTGATGAGTGCCAGGACGCCACTCACGACTGCGATGCTCACGCCACCTGCCAGAATAAGATCGATGGTTTCACGTGCACATGTCTGCCAGGTTACGCAGGCAGAGGAACTATCAATCACTGCGCAGGTACGCACCCTATCGAACCTAACTCTTTCAACGAAACTTGTTACTCATCTTTTCTTTTCTCTTTACCTATCCCTATGAGCGAGATATGCCGGTCCAGCTTATCCAATTTACAAATGTTTGTCACGCACAAACACCAAATTGTCAACTTTGCGGCACTACGATGCTAGGCAGCTTTTTTTGAGCGCTCCCATCGTTGACACAAATGCTGGTTGGCTATAGGCATACCTGCCAATCGCATCGGGCGGATATACAGGATATATAATAAGGTAATTACACGAGATTTGTGTTCATTCACAAATGCTATTCAAGCGTCGAACGGTATATGTGTTCTACTCTCACTTCAGTCGTGATATATGTGAAAGCGAAGAGTACTTAGTAACTGTAAAGCCCGGCTGTGAAGTAAGCCACCAAGCGCATTTCAGTCGTTTTATCGCACTCTGTTGCACGTAGATCAGTGATTATGGAATCAATTCAACCAACCCGGAGAGGTATGTTCTATGGTTTTCTCTCTAGTATACATCTATTCTTTATGTGCATAATTCCGGGAACACGACAGACGTTGGACTCCCTCAACTCAGACCCAGTCCTAATCCTAGTCCGTGTGCACGATACGTGTAACAGGTTATATGGTGGTGTGGTTGTGTTGGTATGGCGACGTTAGCATGGAGTAGTCAATTTATGAGGGTATAAAGTGATGTCCTGCTATTGCTATGAGATAGTAAAGTGTGTGCGCATTAAATGAGGTGGTGCTGGTGATGTATGGTGGTAAAGCGGTGTTGGTATGAGGTGGTAAGATTGTGCGTGTATTGGGTAGTAAGGTGGTTTTGGTATGAGGTGGTAAGATTGTGCGTGTATTGGGTAGTAAGGTGGTTTTGGTATAAGCTTGGAGTAATCATTCTGACAGATGATGTGGCAGTGTGGCGGTGTTGGTATGCGGTAGTAAGGTGGTGGTGGTGGTGGTATGAAGTAGAATGGAGGTGTTGGTATGAGGTAATAGGTGATATGTGGTAATTGTATGAGCTGGTGTGATGGTGTTGGTCTGAAATGATCTCATCATTGTTGATACATGGTGGTAAAGCGGTGGTGCCATGTGGTAATAAAGGTGATATTGGTATAAAGTGACAAAGCAGATACCTAATGCGGGCACGCGTGCCCGTGCGCACACACGTACGTACATACCCACGCACGCACATACCCACACACGCACGCACGCGCGCAGGCAGGCACGCACGCAGGAAGGCACGCACGCAGGCACGCACGCACGCACGCAGGCAGGCAGGCAGGCATGCACGCACGCACACTAGCGACGACCAGACGTTATCGGGTGCGCTAGCGAGCTAAAACCATCACTGTGATCGGAGCCGAGTAGATGACGAAGATGGTTCTATCAGAAGATAAGGTAACAAACACGAGTTACTCCGAACATGTTGTAGACATAGCTTCATGATATTACTAGTAACTTATTTTCACCGAGATTCGGATATTTCTGTTTGAATTTCTTTTTATATATCAATATACGATTATATTAAATGTACATGGTTTAAATGACGGGAATGGATTTCACGATTAAAATGTTTCAGAGGCATTCATTCCTAATAAGAAATAAGTCCATCACCGCACATAAATGATGGTACTTTCTGTGCCTGATTTTACATTTTTTCAGATTACAGGTGACGCTAGGTGTTTTGAATGAGGGCGACTGCAATAGGAAATCAATGCTTATAGAAAGATATAAATTTGTTCAATATCTGTATAGCATGGAGTTATTATAATATTATATACTTGTAAATATATCATTATGTAATACTCTTTAAAAGTTCTGCGTAATTGGATAGTATCTAGACTACTAGTAATTATGAACCCAGGTTGAAAGTTTGGGCCTTTTCCTAGAAGTTTCGGTACTGAGTAAACAACAAACACACGCAGTGTGCCCAATGCTTCGGCTTTTGCTGCAAGTAGCGATCTCGTGTAGTATTCCGCCTATAAATTAGCCTGTAACAGCCTCTAGTGGGTAGACGTCGAGTTCAGTATGAAGGGCCTAATTAGCTTTAGCTTTTTGGCGAGTTTATGACATTTTCTTCGAAAATTCAACTTTAATTCCCATTTGGCGAATTAGCGGACAGCTTAACCCCCACCCAATTCCAAGATTTATTGGTGCCCCGTGGAGACACCATTGCGTGTACAGACGTGATGCTTTGAGAACGCGAGTGTATTATTTGTTCGCTTACATTTATATCCTATATTTACCTCCTAATTCTGTATGCATTATATCAGGAGTAAGATAATATATCCTATATTATCTTACTCCTGATTATATTAGTATGTGCTGTAACAATGTTGCAGATGATTAAATTTCTAGTTTGTAATATTAAATTGAAGAGATTTGCATTCTGAATGTAAATGGTTATTACACATGTATAAACCCATGTTAGCTCATTCAATGTTACCATTTATAATTATAACAGTATTTTCAATTAAACCCTACCTAATGAATGCTATGTTGGTTTTGACAGCACTAGTTTATGCATTTAATTAATTTCTAAATATTAATGTTCGATAATTCAAAATGAGAACCAGCCAGTTACGACATAATATACTCGTACACAGTATCTTGTTCACAAGTGTTTATTTATTGATTTGTTTACTGAAATATTTTACAGTTCCTTTGCCACGCCGCCTGCAGATTGCTGGTGTTTCTTTTGCCAGGAAAGAGTTTCACGTACCATCTTTCTCGCATTAGTGCTGCCTCCTAGTGCTGCTTTCGTCTAAACGAGCATCCTGAAAATAAAATAACACATCAAAGGTATACCCTCCGACTCACTTCTCAGGTGAAAGCAGGAAGACCATAACATTCCTAGTTCCTACCTCCACCCTCACACACAAAACCACAAACCAAATTTAGCTTAAATTCCGTAAGCATGCAAGGGCTAATTTAATCTCCACACCTGAAAAAATTACACTAACAAGTTAACAACATTGTTACAAACATTACCACCAGCAAAACTAAGACAGCACTGATTGTACCAGGCTTTGGAGACTGTGTGGGGTTGAAATATTCCCACACAGAACTATGAACCTGTGGTTACTCTATGGTTGCGCAGAATGTGCCCATGTACACCAAGTGATAAGACACCACTTGATGCACACGACATCAAGGACAGACTACCCTGAACACAGAATTACTGCGACAACCAAGAACTTTTGACACGACACAAGAGACATCATCCGGGTTATAGTTATTATCATTATCCTTATTCATCATTATCAATTACACAACATATCACGTGTGCAAGGCTAAATTACTGGAAAACCATCGTTCGCTAGCCCTAATCTAACTACGCTTTCTTTGGTTTAATTAAACAAAGCTGAGCTCAGTCTATCTCAAACCTTTTCCTGCCATCGTATGTAATTAGTTTTCTCAATCACATATATGCAATCTGCAGATATACTTCAGAAAGCACAGCACGGTTAGAACTCGAGAATTTTCACCAGGTAATCGAAGACCCATTCTCAGAAACAAAATTAACATTAGACTTGACATTAGTCCTCGCACCAATTTTTCCTCATAAACAGTTAACAGACACATTGTAAAGCTATGAGCTTCATGTACATGTATGTGATGTATAGAGGTCCGGGCTACGATAAAGTGTAAATGTTAAGAGTAAAATAAAGTCTAATTTTGTTTCTCAACAACCTTTCTAATACAGTCCGACCTCCTTTATCCGGAAATCTCTATTAATCGGCCGCGATCTTGCAGTGTATGTTTTTCATTCATTTCCACCTAAAAATCTCGCTCAAAACTCGCGAGTGTTGTACGCTTGTGTCCGCTATGGCTCCGGTAAAATTTATGTTTTATTTCATTTTATTTCCATTTCATATAAACCCTATACAGGGATGAGATTGGAGAATTTAATTTAATTTTCAGCTGAAATTGAAATTAGCAAACAGAGGAGCGAGCAATGCGAGGACCGTAGGTCATCGCCATGCTAGGGGGGTCGGTGGGCATGCTCCCCAGGAATTAAAAAAAAAAGAAGTGCAATTTGGTGCATTCTAACCTATTCTGAACACATTATAGGAGACTCTTGAATCACTTTTTCAAGTTGTCATAAGGAACAAACAAACTATGAATAGGAAATCAGGGGGCTGAAAATAGGGTTGTATATATATCTATGTTTTACTCAGACATAAATCAGACAATAGATCAGATCAATAGATAGACTCAGACATAAGCTTGATTTCACACGAGATACACGGCCTCGCTGGTTCCGTACTTAGCTGGTGCTGAATTCGGCTGAAATACCGCGCTAACACAACCCGGAGCGTTCCCATGAGATACACGAGATTCGAGGTTTAGCTGGCTAGCTATAATATAGACTGGTACCCGGTCGACAGTTCCACACACTACACTAACGTCTTGTAGCGAACGGGTACCAGTCTAGGTAAGCGCGTTACAGTTTCGCAATTCGAATGCGTTCACATGACAGACAATACGCGGCTTACTTGGCGCGGAATGTGATTCCACGCCAAGTAAGCCGCGTATTTCAGTACGGTACCGAATAAGCCGCGTATATTTTTACCGTGTGAACGCTCAAGTATGGTACTGAAATCCTCGTGTGAACGCAGCTATATATATATAATATTGACGCTGCCTTGCTGCGACGAGATTTGAATAAAAAAAACAATGCGAATGGAACAATCAGTGCATAGTCATGCACACAACATGCACACAGAAACATGTAAACCCGGCCCCCAGGCCAGGCATGGTCGTTACGTGATCAGCTACCTCAAATGTCTGCTCCTCTACTGCAGCCTGTGAACGAGGATTATCTTTTCTAGTACACAAAAACAGATACACTGTATACTTCGCTGTCAGTCTACTGTCTACACTCTACAATCTACAGTCAGGTGCTGTTGAGGGTATATAATTTAAATTTTTACATTGTTACCACCCACCACCCCCAATTTTCTCAACGAATTTAGAAGTTTTACAAAATCGACCCCTGAGAAAAGGGATTTCCGCGGAACCATCCGGGATCGGTCCGTTAGACCATGTCCTCAGAAAATGTCTGATATCTGACCTTTCCCCCACTGCCATTTGACCTGTGACCTCCAATTTCGCACTGGTGATGAGTTTTCTCCCCATCACACTATACACCGAATATTAAGAGCGTAGATCGAGCCGTAATTCCGTATTTCCTCCTATACCTTAAGTTAAGGGGGAAATATTCACCCCTCCATTAACACATCTCGACCTTTCACCCTTGACCCCCAAATTCGACATCCCGAGTCCTTTTCGTGATCCCCACCGACGTCCCGAATATCAAGACCGTACGTCGAGCGGTTAAGATTTGTACCCAACTGTTGACGGACGCACGGACAACCATGTGATTCTACAAGCTGCATCTGACTTCGTCAGCTGAGCTAACAAAAGAATAGAATAGAAGTAACAAACCTAGTAATCGAGGCTAACAGATAATCTCAGTCAAAAATTTATAAAGGACAGGGGCCCGTTGTCAGAAACTTCGTAAAGCTACGATTAATTTTAAGTCTAATGTTAATGTTAAGGTTAATTTTAATAGCGTTGCCAGAAACCAACTTAAACTAAACTTACTTAAGTGAAAACTTACGATAACATGAACTTCATAATTTCATGTCACAAGGCTGCCGATTGGATGAGAATCGATCACAAAATTCAAATTCATACACATTTATTGTACATCACAGTAAATTTATGCATATTATTATGGCTAACCACATATAAATAATAATTGATGGAAAATTACGTGGTCATGAATTTATTCTGCACAAGAAGACAAATTCTGACATTGTAACGCGAGACGCGAGAATCGTGGCAAGAAAAACACACATTTTATTCATTATTATAAAATATAATATCAATATAATTGTAATTCGTAGTGTAAATGTGTTATTTTCAACTTAATATTAAAGTTAAGGGAGGGTCTAGGATCTATTAAGTTAAGAGAAAAGTTACGAGAATTTTTAATTCTCTTAACTTTACGAAGTTTCTGGCAACGCTTTAAGAGAAAAAGTTAATGTTAAGGTTAATGTTAAGACTAATTTTTTTCTGACAACGGGCCCCAGGGCTTGAAACTAACGCTCGCCTGCTCGCCCGAGGCTAGTAGAATGTCTGGGCTGACCAGCCCTGTTTGCGAGTGGGAATGCCTACCAGATAACATATTACTAGTACTTTTTCAGCAACTACTAACCGGAACGAACTAGTCATAAGTAGTATAAAACTTGCGTGTGCAAACATAATAAAATTGCAAAACCTAAACATAACAGTCACGATGCTAAACGCTGCCATATTGGATACTGTAGACTTTACTAACGGATTAAACTACATTAATCCCCTCACACAGTCACAGTGTATACGCAATACGTTTCTGTTCATGTTTGTGGACCGGTTACTATACGTTTCAGCTGACCTCAGGGTTAAACACTACAATCCCTCCCCTTTTCAAACCAAAAGATGATTTCAATTTCACCTTTGCTAAATAAGCAAATTAGAAACTCAACTTTACTTATACCGAGTTGGAATCACCCTGGCTAATATATACAATCCAGTCTGTGTCTATAATTGACGTGGAATAGTAGTCACGGTTTTGTCAGGTACTGTTATGAAAATAACCCGAATATATACCTTTAAACCTACATTCCTGTAACTGGTATTCTAAGCTTTTTATAATACGAAGTTCATCCTAACACTAGCATAACACGCTTCTATGTGGCTCATATTCAGTCAACTAATATAATTGCAATACAACTCTACAAATCTCAAATTATCACAAACAGGATAACTCAACTTATAACTCTATACTGTACTTGTACTAACTACTACGCACTAATAACCTCTGTACTTGTAGTAGAGATAGTCACAAACGGTTTAACTTAAAGGGATAGTAGACTCTAGGGTTTTACTGCATACAACTGTACTTACTGTATAACAAATCGTCTATACTAACACGTATTTGTTACAAGATACCTAATTTAATTGTTATAATTAATTACACATCAACGCTACGAAATTTGAACGACGCCATGATACCCGCGACCGTGCTGCCACCCCGAAAAAGTTGCGTATTTGACAATTTATTTTGCACGTTACAGACCGAGGGCTAATCCCAAAAGTGCAATTATATTTATACCTAAATGCTATTTAGACGAACGATATTCATTTTAGGGCAAATTTATCCATATTATAACTGAAACTATATGTCGTTTATAAGATATTACAATCTTTTGCTTTTAAATTAATAAATAAGAAACACCCTCGGTCTGTTACTGTAGAACTTGGCTGAAAAGTGAGTTTGAGTGGCGCCACCGTCGTTGTAATCAAACTGTAGTCGTTAGTTTTAAAACATTTTTTAATAATATTTCTAATGGTGAATGAACCATGAAACTTTTTATGTAGCATAATTTTAACCTAAATTAACTGAAAATAACCCTAGAACTTAGAGTAAACGATCCCTTTAAACATGAACTTTCACATTTCAGTAAAACTGACTAATAGTTCTAATCGTTACTCTAAGGAATATAATTATTCTGCTCTTATAACATAGTACTGATGTATATACTGAATCTAGATTTTCACAAAGTCAATGAATTTTGCAGAATGCATCTCAGAGCATCTAAAATCAAAACCCAGATCCACCCACCTCACCCACCCAAACGCAAAACTGTGCTCACCGCGTAGCTTCAGCGCCGCACTTCAGAAAAGTAAGGGCTGGTAGATATTTTTAAGGGCTAGTAGATTTTACAGGTCACTAGCCCTGCTGGCTAGTGAACATGATAGGTTAGTTTCAAGCCCTGCTATAGACCGAAGGTCCGATAGACCGAAGGTTATGTGTTAAGATATTCATTACCTCTTGCTGAGCGACACTTTCCTGGCACCAGTAGGCTTTGGCATAGTACTTGTAGAGCATCCAACACACAGCACCGACTGTCTGTGCATGGCCCTAACACAGTTGCTGATCTTGTAACACCCTGCTAATGAATTGTATGGTCCAGTTTCATTATCGAATGGAAGCACTTATGCACAAAATCCAACATGTTTAATATTCCCATGGACAATGAGCATAGTTTCGTAATACGAGTTAAGCCACGGGGCGTCCCACACGCGCACTTTTATCTAATTCCAACACCTCAAAAACTAGAAAATCACCTATTTTTATTAATAATAATTTCATTTCAAGTTTACGATCAAATAATTCAGCAACAAAGCTACCAAACTAGAGGAACACACAAGAACCACTAGAACAAACAAAAATTTTAGTAATTAGATGGGAATTGGTCGATTCATGGCACACAATGATCGCATATATACATAGTGACAAATGTAAACATTTGCCATTTCTACTCAGGAATAAACTGCTATTTAATGCCCATGTTGATGAGCTATGGCAGAGTTATCATTAATTTATTAGACAGAAATTAATCTCGTTACCTGCGCATTTGACATCCAGTAAAATTATTGAATTGGGCTTTGGACTAGCCTTTTCAGCTTACACTTCCTTTCTCCTCCTCCGCAGAGGGTGTATAGAAATCTATGCGCGCAAGCTAAAAATGGACAAATTAGAAATGACTCACTACGGTAAACTAACGGAGCTTAAAAATAAAGACTGTGTTGCATCCCGTGTTTTAAAAAAGGATTACACTCATAATTTGAGGTGAGAAGATTTGTGGTTAGTGGGCCTGACCAAGCTTACTACTACTTGCATTTTACAGACTGAGATTAGCAATCTTCCACTGCTTTACCAGATTACAGCCTTCCCCACAAAAACATCCACACCCATTTCATGAAAGTTTGATAGTAATCTGATAGTCAAGTGGACAACAGTCCATTTGCTAAGGGAATCTGACCTGTTACCAACAAACACAGACATGAGGAAGAATTTTAACCAAGCGCGTCGAGGCTAGCGATAATATATATAGATTAAGGATATTAAAATAAAGTATAGGATAATATAGTATAGGTTGTGTGTATATATATAAGTGTGTATATATATAAGGATAATATATATAGTGTGTATGCATATAATATTAGTCCTATATCAGGCTTGTCAGATTGAAAAGTACATCTGGAGCAGGACTACTAATGACGCCCCTAGAACACCACAGGGGGACTTTTTCACGCTCGCATAAATCACACCCTTAAGAGGCGGCAATTGATGGAGAGTTCACTCAAAAAAATCACACCCTTAAGAGGCAATGGATGGAGAGCTCACTAAAAATCCACACACCTTAAAAGCAGTTCTGCCATTGTTTTAAGATACGACGAAGGGTGTATGAAAAAGCCTGCATTTCTCGATGGCTACTGAAAAAGGAGTTGGGCTAGAATCAGTTTGAAAAATTATTTTTTTTCTTTCCGGGCCTCTTCTTTGCAAACCCCCCGAAGATTTCGACGCGGGCTGACTTTTTTCATTTTCCAAGGGCTTTTTCTGCCACTTTCCAGTCGGCGACTAATTTTTCGCAGGGCTGTTTCCTCAAATGTACACACAAGCCCACAGTAACTTAATACACAACTCGCAAGGCGCGGGCCGCGCACACACGTCACAACGCACGCACGCACGCAACCTACGCACGCACGCACGCAACGCCACGCACGCTCGCACACAGACAGACACACAGAACACACACACACCCACCAATTTTAGCTAAGCTTGTACAGACAAAAACCAAAGAACATTCAGTCAATATTCAAGACAGTTATTCATCAAGAGCTGACAGACTAACATTGATAATCACAACTGCATCAAGTACAACCACAAAATGCACCTTTGAATAGTGAATACATCACAAGGTTCAGCTAAACACAGAACTATTCGGCTAGCGCAATATAGCTGGAGTGTTGCTAGTAGTAGTACGGCGAGGAAGCGATCGAATGTGATTTATATGCGAAGCTGTCTCTTGCGGGCTTGGGGGTCCAGGGCCCGCGTAAGGCCCGCGAAAGGGGGCCGCATTAGGGGCCCTCGAAGCTCAGGGGGTTTGAGAAAGCGGCTCCGTGGAGGCACGGGTGTATGGCTAGTTACACATCGCACGCTGCGTTTACGTGCTGCTGGACAGGTGGCGGCATTGATTGACATACGGGCGGGGGGGGAGCGCGGGTACTAATCACTACTAAAATGTAGAAGCGTTGCATTGCTGGCACTATGAGAGAGCGACAGCAAAACTCTTCGGGGGAATTGACAAAAAAGCTACATCAGGGAATGACACACGAGTTGGCCGCAAGGGAAAATATGACGCTGTGAATTTCAGTAGGATTTTTTGTTGGGGGAAGGCGATTCCATGGATTACCGTCATCTATAATCCTACGCGATCGTTGGTCCTACGCGGTCTACGTAGGGCACGCCCGCAGGCACACACCCCGCACACACGCACGCACGCACCGCGCAACAGGCACACGGCGCACACGAGTGCACGCGCGCAGGCCACACACGGCAAGCCCACTGCGCCCGCAGGCACACCGGCAACACCAACAGGCACGCACGCACGCACCACGCACGCACGCACGCACCCACGCTAGGCACACACGCAAGCACGCGCACAGGCACACGTTAGTATACCGCTGCGGGCGGTCGGGCGCGTACTCCAGTCAGTGCTCGCGTCCATCCATTGCAACTCTATGGGACAGGCGAAAACTAGCCTCAAGGCCACGCGTGATGCGGCGGGCCTTTTGATGTACAACGACGATCGAGTCGCGTACTAATATATTACCGCACACACACTGCTGCTAGCCGCCTCCAAATAAACGCACACACTGAGCCAACGTCTGACAAATCTCAACAGTGAACTAAGCCGTGGTCTATATTTAAAGCAAACTATATTACAATGGTATTAAATGAACGGTACTTTAGTTAGGCTGTTGGACTGTGAAATGCAAAATTTTTACAATTTCTAACCCGCCCTAAAAATTTTCTGCTCAACGGATTTCAAGACGTTTCACCAAAATCGACGCCTGGGACTTGAAATCCGCGGGCATTTTTCCGCGCATCCGCAGAAGATCTCCACTCCCTGTAAAATTGGAGCGCTATTTCAACATAATACACAGAACTTTTGGTAGCGCGATTTCAAACCACTTTTTATGAGGCGCGAATGTCATGGCGCGCACATTGGCACAATTATGGTGCGCGGATGGAGGCGCGGTGGGATAGCGCGATCGCGGCCCCTATAACAAATGAGAAGGGGCCTGCCTATATTAGTCTTACTCCTGCGCCAACAGAGTAGGCATTTCTTACAGCGAACAAGAACCATTCCTCAACAGGCCCAGGCCACTGTTTGCACGCTTTCAGGCACCTGCGCCACCAGCCTGAGTACAACGCTATGAACATGTGTGACGTTCAAAAGCTTATCATCCTAAGAAAAAGAAGAGGTATGGAAACTACAAGTAAAGTTTAAGTGTGCAGGTGGCATGTCCAACTGCAATTTAGATGCCTAGATTTTGTATCGAGTTGCACGTAATATGATCATCGTAAAATACGGCAAGCAAATGTTTGAATTTTCTCTGTTTTGGAGCTGTCTTACTCCTCCTATATTATCCCTTTACTTCCTGCATCCTATCCTATCACCGCCTGGACAATCATCTCTTATCTTTGACCAGAAATGGCCACGACAACGCCATGACTATCAATGATATCATTCACATACACTTGGAGGTTTTCAATAAAATATACATGCTAAATAAATACGGAAACTATATACTTACCAGTCTTAATTTTTCTATAACTCTTCCTTTCGCCTATTATGGCCAAGAATTCCTGCAAATGCTGCATCTCCAAACAAATGCTGGCTGCTCGCTCACACCGACACATAAATATATAGCAGGTAGGAAACGCGTTCTGCCAAATAATATCGCTCGACTCGCTTGATTTCACACAAATACAACACAAATATTCAAACATTTCTACTCCATCTTTGTTTTCTATTGAAAACAGTGGTTCACTTGTATATAAAAAACATACTGTCTAGTGTTCCGTAAACCAAGCTGTGTCACGCAAACCCACACAATAGCCTGACTAAATTCTCGCTGTTCGCTTCTTGTTGCGCAGTTTATGTAGAATGTGCTGCAAGTACAGCCGTAGGTATAGGCGGCGCACTGCATTTTGGGAAACTACCCACGCTGCTTTCCAACTCCGTTGTGAGGCCCCGTCAAAGCCAGCCGAGGGTCTGGAAGGCTCGCCTAAAAAACGCTGGTGCAGCGCAAAAAATGATCTCACGAAAGCAGCTGCCGTTAAGCCATTTTCCTTGATTCCGACCAGCCATTTACATAAACTGGCAACAGGAAGCGAACGCAGAAGTTTCGTTCAGGACCTTTGTGTGATTTGCATGACCAGCCTCGGGCCGAACAAAAGACAGTATCGTTTTTATCGCAACGTGAACACGTGTTCTTCAAAAGAAAACAAAGATGGAAGTAGAATAATTGAATTATTTGCTGCTGAATTCGTATGAAATAAAGCAAGAGGATAGGAGGCGATTTTGGCACCAGACGCTTATCCTACCTGCTATCATCATTTAGTATTCGAGTGTGCAAGCGGCCAGGCCAGCGTTGTTTGGAGATGAGCATCACTTTGAACGGCATGCAGAAAATTGTCCGCAATAATAGATGCGAAAGAGAGTCATAAAACATTTTAAGACTTTGGTAGTAAATAGCATTGGTAATTATTAGCATTATATATTTTATTGAAACGCCTCCAAGTTGTTTCGCTAAAGGCTAACTACGCGGGCTTTACCCAAGCTAGGTTCACACCCAGCTAGCTATAACCTGACGTTTGTCCCTTACGGACTGATCAGTATAGAAGCTACAAGTAGAAGTACAACACTACGACAAGAGAAGTGCCTGGACTATCAATTAAACTAGTGTATGGAGAAGTTTTCAAACTTAGCCGTTACTTTCCTTCACAACACAAAGCTATTGAAAATTACGCGTATTAGATAATGCGCAAGTTAAAGCATTACTTTACTGTATGAAGTAATACTGACAAACAGGGAGCATAAATTTAAAAGATAGGGCGGATCTCTC
>NW_014577136.1:181088-189005 GCF_000485595.1 Priapulus caudatus | reverse complement strand
CGAGTGAAAACTATATAGTCTTTTATAGATATTACAATCTTTTTGCTTTTAAATTAATAAATAAGAAACACCCTCGGTACTGTTACTGTAGAACTTGGGCTGAAAGTCGCTTTTGCGCAACTCATCAGCATGCGTGCGCTTGCGGGGGACTGCCACCAATCGTTGTAATCAAACTGTAGCATGTTTAGTTTTAAAACCATTTTTTAATAATATTTCTAATGGTGAATTGAAACCATGAAACTTTTTATGTAGCATTAATTTTAACCAAATTAACTGGAAATAACCCTAGAACTTAGAGTAAACGATCCCTTTAAACATGAACTTTCACATTTTCAGTAAAACTGACTAATAGTTCTAATCGCTTACTCTAATTGAATATTAATTATTCTGCTTTATAACATAGTTACTGATGTATATACTGAATCTAGATTTTCACAAAGTCAATGAATTTTGCAGAATGCATCTCAGAGCATCTAAAATCAAAACCCAGATCCACCCACCTCACCCACCCAAACGCAAAACTGTGCTCACCGCGTAGCTTCAGCGCCGCACTTCAGAAAAGTAAGGGCTGGTAGATATTTTTAAGGGCTAGTAGATTTTACAGGTCACTAGCCCTGCTGGCTAGTGAACATTTTAGGTTAGTTTCAAGCCCTGAAGGATATCTTACCCTCTGTGAGCCGACACTTTCCTCCAGTAGGCTGGCATAGTACTGTAGAGCATCCAACACACAGCACGACTGTCTGTGCATGGCTAAACACAGTTGTGATCTTGTAACACCCTGTAATGAATGTATGTCCAGTTTCATTATCGAATGTAAACACTATGCACACATCCAACATGTTTAATATTCCCATGGACAATGAGCATAGTTTTCTTAATACCGAGTTAGCCGGGGCGGTCCCACCACGCCACTTTTATCTAATTCACACCTCAAAAACTAGGAAATCACCTAATTTTTATAATATATAATTTCATCAAGTTTACATCACATAATTCAGCCACACAAAGCTACCAAACTAGAAGGAACCACAAGAACCACTAGAACAAACAAAATTTTAGTATTAGATGGGAATTGGTCGATTCATGACACACATGATCGCATATTACATAGTGACAAATGTAAACATTTGCCATCTACTCAGGAATAAACACTGCTATTTGATGCCCATGTGGATGAGCTATGGCGAGTTATCATTATTTATTAGACAGAAATAATCTCTTACCTGGGCATTTGACATCCATAAAATATGAATTTGGGCTTTGGACTAGCCTTTTCAGCTTACACTTCCTCTTCTCCTCCTCCGCAGAGGGGTGTAGTAAATCTATGGCGAGCTGAAAATGACAAATTAAAATGACTCACTAGGTAAACTAAGGAGCTTAAAATAAAGACTGTGTTGCATCGTGTTTAAAAGGATTACACTCATAATTTGAGGTGGAAAGATTTGTGGTTAGTGGCCTGACCAAGCTACTACTACTTGCATTTTACAGACTGAATTAGCAATCTTCCACTGCTTTACAGTTACAGCTTCGACCACAACATCACACCCATTTCATGAAAGTTTGATATTAATCTTGATAGTCAAGTGGAACAGTCCATTGCTAAGGATCTGACCTGTACCAACAACACAGACATTAGGAAGAATATTTACAAGGCTCGAGCTAGATATATATATAGATCTAGATATTATATAATATAGGATAATATAGTATATGTGTGTATATATATAGTGTGTATATATATATAGTGCTGATAATATATATAGTGTGTATGATATAAATATAGAGTCCTATAATCCCAGCGCTTTCAGCATTGAAAAGTACAGGTCGGGAGGACTACTAATGACGACCCCTAGAACACCACAGGCGGACTTTTTCACGCTGCCCATAATCACACCTCTTAAGACCGGCATGATGGAGAGACTTCCACTTCAAAAAAATCACACCCTTAAGGAGGCATGGATGGAGAGCTCACTAGAAAATCGACACACCTTAAAAAGCGTCTGCCATTGCTTTTAAGATACGACGAAGGGTGTGATGAAAAGCCTGCATTCTCGATTGGCTACTGAAAAAGGAGTTGGGCTATGAATCAGTTGAAAAAATTATTTTTTTCTTTCCGTGGCCTCTTTTTGCAAACCCCCCGAAGAATTTCGGCGGGGCTGACTTTTTCATTTTCCAAAGGGCTTTTTTGCCACTTTCCCAGTCGGCGACTATTTTTCCGCAGGGCTGTTTCCTCAAATGTACACACAAGCCACAGTAACTAATACACAACTCGCGCAGGCCAGCGGGCCGCGCACACACGTCACAACGCACAGCACGCACGCGACCTACGCACGCACGCCGCAACGCCACGGCACGCACCCTTGCACACAGACAGACACACAGACACACACACACACCCACCAATTTTAGCTAAGCTTGTACAGACAAAAACAAAAGGAACATTCAGTCAATATTCAAGACAGTTATTCATCAGACTGACAGATAACATTGATAAATCACAACTCACAAGTCAACAACCACAAATGCACCTTGAATAGTAAATACATCACAGGTTCAGCTACAACACAGAACTATTACGGCTAGCGCAGAATAGTGGAGTGTCTGCTAGTAGTAGTACCAAGCGCGAGGAAGATCGAATGTGATTTATATATGCGAGAGTCTCTTTGCGGGCTGGGGTCCAGGGCCCAGCGTAAGGCCCGCGTAAAAGGAGGGCCGCATTAAGGGGCCCTGCGAAGCTCAGGGGGTTTCGAGAAAGCGCGCTCCGTGAGCGCACGGGTGCTATGGCTGTATCACATCGCACGCTGCGTTACGTGCCTGCTGGACAGGCGCGGCATTGATTGAATACGGCGGGGGGGAGCCGTTCGGTACTAATCACTAGCTTAAAATGTAGAAGCGTTGGCATTGCTGGACTAGAGAGAGCGACAGCCAAAACTCTTTCGGGGGAATTGACAAAAAAGCTACAATCAGGGAATGGACACACGAGTGTGTGCCGCAAGGGAAAAATATGACGTGTGAATTTCAGTTAGGTTATTTTGTGGGGGAAAGGCGAATTCCAGGATTACCGTATTCTATAATCCTACGGTCCGTATGAGTGTGGTCCTACGCGGTCTACGTAGGGCACGCCCGCAGGCACAACACCCCGCACACACGCACGCGACGAACCGCCACAGCACACTGGCGCACACGAATGCACGCTGCGCAGGCACACACGGCAAGCCCACGCCCGCAGGCCACCGGCAACACCACAGGCACGCACGCACGCACCACGCACGCACGCACGCACCCACGCAGGCACACACGCAAGCACGCGCACAGCACACGTTATATACGCTGCGGGCGTGCGGCGCCGCGATACTCCAGTCAGGCTACGCCGTATCCATTGCAACTCTAGGACAGCGGAAAAAAACTAGCCTCAAGGCCACGCGTGATTGCGGCGGGCTTTTGATGTACAACGACATCGAGTCGCGTACTAATATATACCGCCACACACACTTGCACGCCGGTCAAATAAACGCACACAGCTGAGCCAACGTCTGAAAATCTCAACCAGTTGAACTAAAGCCGTGTCTATATTTAAAGCAAAACTATATTACAATCGGTATTAAATGAAGGTACTGTTAGTTAGGCTGTTGGACTGTGAAATGAAAATTTTGTACATTCTAACCCCCCTAAAAATTTTCTCTCAACGGATTTCAAGACGTTTCACCAAAATCGACGCCTGGGACTGCTGAAAAATCCAGCGGGATTTTCCGCATCCGCAGAGATTCCATCCCTGTAAAATTGGAGCGCTATTTCAACATAATACACAGACTTTGGTGCGCGATTTCAAACCACTTGTTTATGAGGCGCGGAATGCATGCGCGCACATTGGCCACAATTTATGGTGCGCGGATAGAGGCGTCGCGTGGAGAGCGCGATCGCGCTCCCTTAACAAATGAGAAGGGCCTGCCCTATATTATCTTAACTCCTGCGCCAACAGGTAGGCATTTCTTATCCAGCAGAACAAACCATTCCTCACAGGCCAGGGCCAAGTGTTTGCACGCTTTCAGGCACCTGCGCCACCAGCCTGAGTACAACGCCTATGAACATGTTGTGACGTTCAAAAGCTATATCATCCAAAAAAGAAGAGGTATGGAAACACAAGTAAAGTTTAAGGTGTGAGAGTCGGAGTCCAACTGCAATTTAGATGCTAGATCTTGTATCGAGTTGCACGTAATATATCATCGTAAAATAGCAAGCAAATGTTTGAATTTTCTCTGTTTTGGACTGTCTTACTTCCTCCTATATTATCCTTACTTCCTGATCCTATCCTTACCGTCCTGACAATCCATCTCTTATCTTTGACCAGAAATGGCCACGACAACGCCATGACTATCAATATATCATCACATACACTTGGATGGTACTTCAATAAAATATACATGCTAAATAAATACGAAATCTATTACTTACCAGTCTTAATGTTTTCTATACTCTCCTCTTTCGCCTATTATTGGCCAAGAGATTTCCTGCAAATGCTCATCTCCAAACAAATGCCTGGCTGCTGCTGCACACCGACACATAAATATATAGCAGGTAGGAAAGCGTTCTTGCCAAAAATTCGCTCGACGCTCGCTTGGATTCACACAAATACAACACAAATATTCAAACTATTCTACTCCAATCTTTGTTTCTATTTGAAGAACAGTGTTCACTTGTTATAAAAAACATACTGTCTGTGTTCCGTAACCAAGCTGTGTCACGCGAAACCACACAAAGCCTGACTAAATTCTCGCGTTCGCTTCTGTTGCGCAGTTTATGTAAATGTGCTGCAAGTACAGGTAGGTATAGGCGGCGCACTGCATTTTGGGAAACTACCACGCTGCTTTCCAACTCCCGTGTGAGCCCCGTCAAAGCCGCCAGGTGGGAGCCCTGAAAAAGGCGTGTGCAGCGCAAAAAATGACGGTCACGAAGAGCGCCGTTAGCCATTTTCCTGATTCCGACCAGCCATTTACATAAACTGCGCAACAGGAGCGAACGCAAGAATTTCGTCAGACTTTGTTGTGATTTTGCATGACACAGCTCGGGCACGAACAAAGACAGTATGTTTTTATACCAAGTGAACACTGTTCTTCAAATAGAAACAAAGATGGAGTAGAATGATTGAATTATTTGTGTGAATCGTATGAAAATAAACGAGCGTAGAGGGCGAATTTTGGCCCAGGAACGCTTTCCTACCTGCTATATATTTATGTTTCAGTGTGCAAGCGGCAGCCAGCGTTTGTTGGAGATGAGCATATTTGAACGGGCATTGCAGAAAATTGTCGCGCAATAATAGGCGAAAGAGAGTTATAAAACATTAAGACTTTGTAGTAAATAGATTTCGTATTTATTTAGCATTATTATTTTATTGAAACGCTCCAAGTTGTTTCGCGCTAAAGGCTAACTACCGGCTTTACCCAAGCTAGGTCACAACCCATGGCTAGCTATAACCCTGGACGTTTATTCCTTACGGACTGTCCAGTATAGAAGTACAAGTAGAAGTACAACTACGACAGAGAAGTGCCTGTGACTATCATTAACTATGTATGGAGAAGTTTCAAAACGTTACGTTACTTCCTTCACAAACAAAGCTATTGAAAATTACGCTATTAGATATGCGCAGTTAAAGCATTACTTTACTGTATGAGTAAATACGGACCAAAGTAGCATAATTTAAAAGATAGCGGCGAATCTAATAAATGTTTACGTGATCATGGAGCTAAAATGGCGGCGCCCCATGCCCGAGAAGCAAGCATGAAAAATATTGGAAACATCGCCACAGCATAACAGGAGGTTAGACGAAATGTACTAATTACAATAATAAGACAGAAAACACGTTCATACTTGACAACCGTTCGACTACCAACTTTAGCTTAACGTATTTTATATAGTATAATGGTTAAACGCCTGAAAACTTACTGGCATCTTTCGTCTATCGCTGCCAACACGGGAGAAAAGGATTTACACGGGGGACTCACAAGTAAAGCCCACGGGTCGATTGCGCCCGTATGGTGCAATCACATGGTGCAACACATATGTGTTGTCTATCTATGGTGGCACAATTTTATTGCTATTTTGCTGTTTAAGTTTATTTACCTATATATAACTAGATATATACATAACTGCCAATTACAATGTTCAATAATCCTACAATAAAGATTAATTTTTCAATAATATATTGCGGTTGAATAATCACGAGTCCGACGACCATCGTCAGCGTTGTCGGCCTATGTGCCACGTTTTTACTTGCCACAAGTTACCTTCTCGCTTCTCTGTTCTCACTACGTGAAACAATCGCCAGGAAACCTGGCCGGCTACTTTTTTCTACAGAGGACGGCTTTATCGGGCCTGTAAAAGTAGCGTATGTAGAAACGTAGAATATAGTATACGTACAGGCCCGTAGCCAGGGGGGGTTCGGGGGGTTCGAACGAACCCCCCCCCCGAGCCTCCCCGCCAAAGCAAAAAATATTTTTTTTTTGAAAATTTGCAAGAATTTCACCTCAGGTCGCTCCATGTTAGTGTAATATTGCAAAATCTCCCATCCACGTGCGGAGTGAACACCCCCTCCCACACCCTCCCCCCGCTCGGCGGCTTGGCTCCCTCGCCTGGTCGCTTCGCGCCGAGCAGGGGGTGTACAGGGGGGTCCAGGGGAGTCCGGACCCCCCCCGCCTTGCTCGCGCGCAGAAAACGCATCTGAGGGGGTGTAATTTTAAAAATTTCCTGGGGAGGCGGCCCCCAGACCCCCCTTCGCCGTGCTCGCAACTTTGGGTTAGGGTTAGACCCCCCCCCCCCTGGTACAAATCCTGTACACGCCCCTGCCGAGCAACATTGCCAACATTGGAAAAACTAACCCCCTCAATATAAAGCTGGCTACGGGGCCTGTACGTAGAAACGTAGGAGTCTATAGGGACGGTCTGTATGATGCGTGGAGGCAGAAAATAGGAGAAGCATTAATTAGCGGATTTATGGGAGGGGGACTCGGCTCTGCCAGACTGCCACCACCATTCTGAGCGAACAAATGAGAGAGGAGAAGGACGGTGGATAGGGAAAGAGAGAATACAAAAATACCAGATTAGACTAATAACACGTGTTATATAGACTAGTATAGATAAGTACGCACACTGCATTTTTTCAACGCGGAAATAAACTAGATAAAATAAAAAAACGTACAAAAAATCATTTCTCAAACCAGCAGACGACCAAACAGGCAAACATGTTGGCGCACTTGGGTAATTCAGTCTGTCCTTATATCAATATTTATAATAAAAATGTTATTGTGTTGTTCGTTAATCATAATTGCAATAAGTATGAATTTGTACAAGTAGGCCTAGTTGCAGTTTTTCAAACTACAGTTCTGTGCTCCCGACCTGACATCTGCAGAATGCGGTTAACGCAGTATATTGCAGTATGCGCCGACATTTTAGAATTCTATATCCGTTTGTGTGGTACAAATTTCTTTGTTTTAAACAAGTTATATATTTGTAATAAGACGCTGGATATAACAAATTAAATAAACAATAATTACGCGCGGGTGTGGGGCGCGCATGCGTCTGTGTGAGTGAGTGTATTGCGGCTTTAAACCTCCCCCCGCGGCCACACTTTGTAAAAACCAACTACTTGTCGTCCACGCCATCATTAGGAAACCTTTGATCCGCCGCATTTATTTACACTTTTGATGCGTTGTAATAAATTAGGATATTGTGTGCGTGCGTGTGTGTGTGTGTGTGTGTGTGTGTGTGTGTGGTGTCTGTGTGTGTGTGTGTGTGTCGTGTGTGTGTGTGTGTGTGTGTGTGTGTGTGTGTGTGTGTGGGGGATTGTGTGTGTGTAGTGTGTTGGGTGTTGTCCGGTGTGCGCCCGCCTGTCTCGCGCGTCGCGCCCGCGTCTAGTGTTATATCC
>NW_014577136.1:159445-180716 GCF_000485595.1 Priapulus caudatus | reverse complement strand
GTGTGTGTGTGTGTGTGTGTGTGTGTGTGTGCGCGCGCGCGCGCGCGCGCGTCAGTGTTATTGCTGTCTGAGTGCGTCTGTGTAAGTCAATATCAATTGTCCGTCCCCAGCATGCCCAAAAGCACGGTGCGTTTAGCCTTCTGTAGAAATCAACTTTAGCGTGTGAAAACAGCCAATTTTTTATCGATAATTTTGTAATTTATTATGATGAATAGCAGATGTGGTAACAATTAAAAACTGAAATTTCGTGAATATAACTGCGACAAACGACTATAGGCTTTAGAACAAGCGACGTTTTCTGATAAAATTTTAATACGAAATATAGTACAATACTCTTTCTTACACGAACAATTTGCTAATAAAAACTAAATGCGAACAACGTTTTATACGATTTACAAGAGTGCACAGTCCGCAATATTATGCTTTGTCTAAAATTGCTATCGTAGCTGCAAGCATATTTAATTTAAACTGCACGTCAGATTGCGTGCGAATTCCTTTACACGTGTCTGTTACAACAACTATAGATGAATAACGTACTACGCAGTGATCATATAAACTGATGGCTAACCTCTACAATTATGCGTTCAATCTGCTTCGGGCTTCTGTGATATTGACTCTAAATTCCTTAACTATTTGCAGAAGAAAGAACTATGGCGCGAGAATTAATGCGATAGGTGACGTACATAACCCGTTCACGAAACAGCCAGCTATACAACACGAATCGACTTCACAACAATAGAAAAAAAGAGAGATCGAGATTCTCATGACAAACGTTATAAGGGGCGGATGAAGTTACACGTTCCATTTAACATTTCTATTATTATATATTAAGCACCTCTTACGCTACTGATCTCTTTTCGTCGGTCGTTCATAGTCATTTCTGTTAAAGAAACAATAGTAACAATAAGCGACAGAACAAGGAGGGAAAAATAGGGGAGGGCATATATATATATATATATATATATATATATATATATATATATATATATATATATATATATATTATATAGTAAGAGAGAGAGAGACAGAGCGGCGCGCTAAAAGAAAAGAAAAACTTTAAAGGAGGCTGGGTGACGGATAAAGTGAGGGAGAAGAAATTCGGGAAGGCGAAAATGGAGAGAAAAAAAGCAGAACAAACAATACACAAACGTACGAATGCACGCTAAACAGTCTCAGAGATTATTTCCACTCCCAGAGCAACGCTATCAACGTCATCAGCTTCTAACAACATACATAGAGAGACAGCATGCAACGTCTCAGACAAAACTTCCGTGAGCATCACCCTTCTACATGTGTATCTGTCGCAAACCCCAACAACGTAGCATTACATGTTACATGTTCACACGGCGCACGCAGCAGCACAGACATCGCACAAGCAATCTTTAACAACGAGAGACAACATCGTAAAATATCATCACATTAGACATACGAACACCAATCGATGGTAACACGTAATGACGTAAGCTAATGATTAATCAACATCGAAATCATAACAACACATCGTAGCATTTAAACGGAAACGCAAATAAATAACAGTCAAATGAGGTGACAGTTTTATCGCAACAAGGTTCTACCAATGCATCCAGTGGCGGAGAGAAGGGCTACACAGGTAGAGCTAATAACAACAAGGCACTACCTGTGCAGCCTGTCGCAGAGCAAAGGGTGACATAGGTAGAGTGATAGCGACTGTGGCGGGGCATGAAATGTGAAAGCTGGATGAGAAGGTGGACTGTGTCTACATAGTCAGCCAGCACGCTGCACGCTAGACTCACAGTATAGGCGTGAATATATGAAATAACAAACTAACACCAGGAATACATGATAAACATATGGTTACTACGAAGATGCACACGAAATATAGTTGATGCGCACTTGTTATTATGTATTCCTGCGAATATACGAATAACCAAGACCTGTATACATACGATAATAACACTGCATTACACTCAAACCTGTAATATCACGAAAACCCCCCAAAAGTGTCCTGTATAGCCAGGTGGCCGTTCTATAGAGGCAATTCTACTGTATAACTGTCACAGAATCCCCTAAGTGTCCGTTATATGCAGGTGTCTACTCTATGCAACCGGTTTCGATCCCAAAAGCAAAAGCGTCCTTTACAGATAAACGTATGTTACATATCTATAGGTAGCTTCACTGATGAACTGCGATTCAAGGGCAAGCCAGTGTCCTTTATAGACAGGTGTTTTATTTTATAGATGTGTCAACTAACACAGGTTTGACCGCATGTCAGAATCCTGCTTAAGGTGCGCACTCCACGCATCGAGCGCACGTGACAACACAGCCAGCCACCGACACGGCGAATACATGAAACTACCGCGCCGCAAAGTCACTTAGTGTTCGATATATTCAGAAGTAGATCACCTCCCGATGGTTCCCTATTATCGACGTCTGATATATTGCAAGTGATTGATTCGTTAATGACAATTTAACTACCATCGGAGTTTCACGCGACGAAAAATTAACGCAAAGAAACTCTGCCGTCGCTACATAGCTATACATTCCCATGACGTCGCAGTATACCGCCCCTAACCTACCTACATAAAGACGTGCCACTCAAAAGGCAAAGGAATAAATGTTAAAGCACCTTGGAACTCTAACGCGCGCTCCCTCAACCATGCTCCGCAACAATGGCACTCACCTAACGTTGTTCCACAAGCAGCAAACACTAGACAACACACTGCACACGTACGTAACATACAATAACGCAAACTCGTGCATAGTGGTGTGGGGGGTAGGGGAAGGGTGGTGGGTGGGAGGAGGAATTCGTGATATGCATTATACATCACCCCGGTTACAGCAACTGCGACACGACTCTCTTGATTCCGTATAAAATAGCACGTACACACTGGCTGTCTCACATACAGGCACAATATAACGTCGCCAGTGCACTATGAACATGTATTTATATAGTACAAACATACGCACACACACGTGCACGTGCGTGCATATGCATATAAATGTGTATGTACATATAAATGTGTATAAAAGTGTGCAGTTTATTTATGCAACTCGCTGTACTCGCCTTTCCCAGTCGTAAGCTTATAGGTTACGGCTGTGCAAAACTCAAGCAAAATCAACTCAAATCATTGCAAAAGATTACCAACTCACCGTCCTGGACATCATCTCTATCTTTGAACTAGAATGGCCACAGACAACGCAGTGAACTATCAATATATCATCACAGACACTTGGAGCGTTTTAATAAAATATAATGCTAAATACATACGAAATCTATTTACTACCAGTCCTAATGTTTCTATACTCTCTTTCGCCTATTATTGCCAAGAATTTCCTGCAAATGCTCATCTCCAACAAACGCTGGCTGCTGCTGCACACTGACACATAAATATATAGCAGGTAGGAAAGCGTGCTGCCAAAATTCGCTCGACGCTCGCTTGATTTCACACAAATACAACACAAATATTCAACTATTCTACTCCATCTTTGTTTCTATTTGAAGAACAGTGTTCACTTGTTATAAAAAAACATACTGTCTGTGTTCGAAACCAAGCTGTGTCACGCGAAACCACACAAAGCCTGACTAAATTCTCGCGTTCGCTTCTCTTGCGCAGTTTATGTAAATGGCTGCAAGTACAGGGTAGGTATAGGCGGCGCACTGCATTTTAGGAAACTACCACGCTGCTTTCCAACTCCCGTGTGAGCCCCGTCAAAGCCGCCAGTGGAGCGCCGCAAAAACGTTGCAGCGCAAAAACGAGGTCACGAAGAGCGCCGTTGGCCATTTTCCTGATTCCGACAGCCATTTACATAAACTGCGCAACAGGAGCGAACGCAAGAATTTCGTCAGACTTTGTGTGATATTGCGTGACACAGCTCGGGCACGAACACAGACAGTATGTTTTTACACCAAGTGAACACTGTTCTTCAAATAGAAACAAAGATGGAGTAGAATGATTGAATATTTGTGTTGAATTCGTATGAAATCAAGCGAGCGTAGAGCGAATTTTGGCAGAACGCTTTCCTACCTGCTATATATTTATGTGTCAGTGTGCAGCGGCAGCCAGCGTTTGTTGGAGATGAGCATTTGGACGGCATTGGCAGGAAATTGTCGGCAATAATAGGCGAAAGAGAGTATAGAAACATTAAGACTGGTAGTAAATAGATTTCGTATTTATTTAGCATTATATTTTATTGAAACGCTCCAAGTTGTTTCGGCTAAAAGGCTAACTACCTGGCTTTACCAAAGCTAGGTCACAACCCACGGCTAGCTATAGCCCTGGACGTTTATTCCTTACGGACTGTCCAGTATAGAAGTACAAGTAGAAGTACAACTACGACACAAGTACTACTACTAGAGAAGTGCCTGTGACTATCAATATCATTAACTATTACTACTACTCAGTACTAGTAGTATTACTATATATGGAGAAGTTTCAACGTTACGTTACTTCCTTCACAAACAAAGCTATTGAAAATTACGCTATTAGATATGCGCATTTAAAGCATTACTTTACTGTATGAGTAAAATACGGACCAAAGTAGCATAATTTAAAAGATAGGGCGAATCTAATAAATGTTTACGTGATCATGGAGCTAAAATGGCGGCGCCCATGCCCGAGAAGCAAGCATGAAAATATTGGGAAACATCGCCACAGCATTAACAGGAGGTTAGACGAAATGTACTAAATACAATAATAAGACAGAAAACACGTTCATACTTGACACCGTTCGACTACCCAACTTTAGCTTAACGTATTTTACATAGTATAATGGTTAAACGCCTGAAAACTTACTGGCATCTTTCGTCTATCGCTGCCAACACGGAAAAGGATTTACACGGGGACTCACAAGTAACGCCACGGGTCGATTGCGCCGGTATGGTGCAATCACATGGTGCAACACATATGTGTTGTCTATCTATGGTGCAATTTTATTGTATTTTGCTGTTTAAGTTATTTTACCTATATATAACTAGATATATACATAACTGCCAATTCAATGTTCAATAATCCTACAATAAAGATAATTTTTCAATAATATATTGCGTTGAATAATCACGAGTCCGACGACCATCGTCAGCGTTGTCGCCTATGGTGCCACGTTTTTACTTGCCACAAGTTACCTTCTCGCTTCTCAGTTCTCACTACGTGAAACAATCGCAGAACCTGGCCGGGCTACTTTTCTACAGAGGACGGCTTTATCGGGCTGTAAAAGTAGCGTATGTAAAAACGTAGAATATAGTATACGTACAGGCCCGTAGCCAGGGGGGATTCGGGGGCGTGATCGAACGAACCCCCCCGAGCCTCCCCCAAAGCCAAAAAATATTTTTTTTTGAGAAATTTGCAAGAATTTCACCTCAGGTCGCTCCATGTTAGTGTAATAATTGCAAAATCTCCATCGCGTGCGGGAGGGTGAACACCCCCCTCCCACACCCTCCCCCCGCTCGGTCGCTTGGCTCCCTCGCCTGGTCGCTTTCGCGCCGAGCAGGGGCGTGTACAGGGGGGTCCAGGGAGTCCGGACCCCCCCCGCCTTGCTCGCGCAGGAAAACGCATCTGAGGGGTGTAATTTTAAAAATTTCCTGGGGAGGGCCCCCCAGACCCCCCTTCGCGTGCTCGCCAACTTTGGGTTAGGGTTAGACCCCCCCCCTGCGGTACAAATCCTGTACACGCCCCTGCCAGCAAATTGCCAACATTGGAAAACTAACCCCCCCAATATAAAGCTGGCTACGGGCCTGTACGTAGAAACGTAGGGAGTCTATAGGGACGGTTGGTGATGCGTGGAGGCAGAAAATAGGAGAAGCATTATAATTAGCGGATTTATGGGAGGGGGACTCGGCTCTGCCAGACTGCCACCACCATTCTGAGCGAAAAATGAGAGAGGAGACGGGGATAGGGAAAGAGAGAATACAAAATACCAGATGAGACTATAATAACACGTGTTATAGACTAGTATAGCTAAATACGCACACTGCATGTTTTTCAACGGGAAATAAACTAGATAAAATAAAACGTAAAAAAATCATTTCTCAAACCAGCAGACGACCAAACAGGCAAACATGTTGGCGCACTTGGTAATTCAGTCTGTCCTTATATCAATATTTATAATAAAAATGTTATTGTTTGTTCGTTAATCATAATTGCATAAGTATGAATTTGTACAAGTAGGCCTAGTTGCAGTTTTCAAACTACAGTTCTGTGCTCCCGACCTGACATCTGCAGAATGCGGTAACGCAGTATATGCAGTATGCGCGACATTTTAGAATCTATATCCGTTTGTGTGGTACAAATTTCTTTGTTTTAAACAAGTATATATTTGTAATAACACGCTGGATATAACAAATTAAATAACAATAATTACGCGCGGGTGTGGGCGCGCATGCGTCTGTGTGAGTGAGTGTATTGCGGCTTTAACCTCCCCCCGCGGCCACACTTTGTAAAAACCAACTACTTGTCGTCCACGCCATCATTAGGAAACCTTTGATCCGCCGCATTTATTACACTTTTATGCGTGTAATAAATGTAGATATTGTGTGTGTGTTGTGTGTGATGTGGTGTGTGTGTGTGTGTGTGCTGTGTGTGTTGTGTGTGTGTTGTGTGCTGTGTCGTGTGTGTGTGTGTGTGTGTGTGTGTGTGTGTGTGTGGTGTGTGTGTGTCGTGTGCGCGCGCGCGCCGCCCGCGCGCGTCAGTGCTTATTGTGCTATGAGCTGCGTCTGCATAAGTCAATATCCATTGTCCGTCCCCAGCATCCCAAAAGCACGGTGCGTTTAGCCCTTCTGTAGAAATCAACTTTAGCGTGTGAAAACAGCCAATTTTTTATCGATAATTTTGTAATTTATTGAGATGAATAGCAGATGTCGGTAACAATTAAAAACTGAAATTTCGTGAATATAACGTGCGACAAACGACTATAGGCTTTAGAACAAGCGACGTTTTCTGATAAAATTTTAATACGAAATATAGCTACAATACTTTCTTACAGAACAATTTGCTAATAAAAACTAAACTGCGAACAACGTGTTTATACGATTTACAAGAGTGCACAGTCCGCAATATTATGCTTTGTCTAAAATTGCTATCGTAGCTGCAAGCGATATTTATTTAAACTGCACGTCAGATTGCGGCGAATTCCTTTACACGTGTCTGTTACAACAACTATAGATGAATAACCTACTACGCACGTGATTCATATAAAACTGATGGCTAACCTCTACAATTATGCGTTCAATCTGCTTCGGGCTTCTGTGATATTGACTCTAAATTCCTTAACTATTTGCAGAAGAAAGGAACTATGGGCCGAGAATTAATGCGATAGGTGACGTACATAACCCGTCACGAAACAGCCAGCCTATACAACACGAATCGACTTCACAACAATAGAAAAAAAGAGAATCGAGATTCTCATGACAAAGCTTATAAGGTCGCGATGAAGTTACACGTTCCATTTAACATTTCTATTATTATATTATTAAGCACCTCTTACGCCTACTGATCTCTTTTCGTCGTGTCGTTCATAGTCATTTCTGTTAAGAAACAATAGTAACAATAAGGCACAGAACAAGGAGGGAAAATAGGGGAGGGGCATATATATATAATATATTATATATATATAATATATATATATATTATATATATATATTATATAGTAAGAGAAGCAGAGACAGAGCGGCGCGCTAAAGAGAAAAAGAAAAACTTTAAAGGAGGCTGGGTGCGGATAAAGTGAGGGAGAAAGAAATTCCGGGAAGGCGTAATGAAAAAATGGAGAGAAAAAAGCAGAACAAACAATACACACACGTACGATGTGCACGCTAAACAGTCTCAGAGATATTTCCATTCCTAGAGCAACGCTATCAACGTCATCATCTTCTAACAACATACATAGAGAGACAGCATGCAACGTCTCAGACAAAACTTCCGTGAGCATCACCCTTCTACAGTGTATCTGTCGCAAACCCAACAACGTAGCATTACATGTTACTTTTAAGTCACACGGCGCACGCTGCAGCCACAGACATCGCACAAGCAATCTTTAACAACGAGAGACAACATCGTAAAATATCATCACATTAGACATACGAACACCAATCGATGGTAACACGTATTGACGTAAGCTAATGATTAATCAACATCGAAAATCATAACAACACATCGTAGCATTTAAACGGAAACGCCAAATAAATAACAGTCAAATGAGGAGGAGTTTCATCGCAACAGGGTTCTACCAATGCATCCATGGCGGAGAGAAGGGCTACACAGCGTAGAGCTAATAACAACAAGCACTACCTGTGCAGCCTGTCGCAGAGCAAAGGGTGACATAGGTAGAGTGATAGCGACTGTGGCGGGGCATGAAATGTGAAAGCTGGATGAGAAGGTGACTGTGTCTACATAGTCAGCCAGCACGCCTGCACGCTAGACTCACAGTATAGGCGTGAATATATGAAATAACAAACTAACACCAGGAATACATGATAAACATATGGTTACTACGAAGATGCACACGAAATATAGTATGGCGCACTTGTTATTATGTATTCCTGCGAATATACGAATAACCAAGACCTGTATACATACGATAATAACACTCGCATTACACCCAAACCTGTTATACACGAAAACCCCCCAAAATTGTCCTGTATAGCCAGGTGGCCGTTCTATAGAGGCAATTCTACTGTATAACTGACACAGAATCACACAGTGTCCGTTATATGCAGGTGTCTACTCTACGCAACTGGTTTCGATCCCAAAAGCAAAAGCGTCCTTTACAGATAAACGTCTGTTACATATCTATAGGTAGCTTCACTGATGAACTGCCGATTCAAGGCACAGCCAGTGGCCTTTATAGACAGGTGTTTTATTTTATAGATGTGTCAACTAACACAGGTTTGACTGCATGTCACAATCCTGCGCGCCAAGGTGCGCACTCCACGCATCGAGCGCACGTGACAACACAGCCAGCCACCGACACGGCGAATACATGAAACTATACCGCGCGCAAAGTCACTTAGTGTTCGATATATTCAGAAGTAGATCACCTCCGATGGTTCCCTATTATCGACGTCTGATATATTGCAAGTGATTGATTCGTTAATGACAATTTAACTACCATCGGAGTTTCACGCGACGAAAAATTAACGCAAAGAAACTCTGCCGTCGCTACATAGCTATACATTCCCATGACGTCGCAGTAACCGCCCCTAACCTACCTACATAAAGACTGCCACTCAAAGGCAAAGGAATAATGTTAAAGCACCTTGGAACTCTAACGCGCGCTCCCTCAACCATGCTCCGCAACAATGGCACTCACCTAACGTTGTTCCACAAGCAGCAAACACTAGACAACACACTGCACACGTACGTAACATACAATAACGCAAACTCGTGCATAGTGGTGTGTGGGGGGGGTAGGGGAAGGGTGGTGGGTGGGAGGAGGAATTCGTGATATGCATTATACATCACCCCGGTTACAGCAACTGCGACACGACTCTCTTGATTCCGTATAAAATAGCACGTACACACTGGCTGTCTCACATACAGGCACAATATAACGTCGCCAGTGCACTATGAACATGTATTTATATAGTACAAACATACGCACACACACGTGCACGTGCGTGCATTGCATATAAATGTGTATGTACATATAAATGTGTATAAAAGTGTGCAGTTTATTTATGCAACTCGCTGTACTCGCCTTTCCCAGTCGTAAGCTTATAGGTTACGGCTGTGCAAAACTCAAGCAAACTCAACTCAAATCATTGCAAAAGATTACCAACTGATGCTCTGTGAAATGACAATAATTTGCCCAGATGTCATTTTCATAATTTGCCCAATTCGCCCACAACGCAAAGGATGAGAGAACTCAAGTGACTAAGGAGAGAGAAAGAGAGAGAGAAAGAGAGAGAGAGAAAGAGAGAGAGAGAAAATAGATATATTATATAGAGGAGAGAGAGACGAGAGAGAGAGAGAGGGGGGGGAGGAGGTAGGGAGGTAGGAGGTAGAGAGGGCGGGAGAGAAAAGAGAGAGAGAGAGAGAAAGAGAGAGAGAGAGAGAGAGAGGTGGAGATTGTGGGGAGAGTGAGAAAGAGAGAGAGAGAGCGAGTGAAGGAGAGAGAGAAAGAGACCGAGAGCATCAGAGGAAAGATAGAGGGGCATCGCATAACTTTCCTAAATATACCCAATGGCAAAATCTCGCAACAGGTCTGAAGATAGTTCTCCCAACAAGAGGAAAAACAGAAAAATGTGGTGCCATCCTGTCAGAAACTTGCTTTCACAAAGCAAAGTCATAAACTTAAACCCCTATGACTCAAGGACAAAGATTGAAATATATAGATGTAAATTGCGAGAGATTGTGACATTAGAGCAATCGTAATGGACACGCCCGAGCTGCAATCTCACGAGAAGACTGTACTCTACAATTTATATGGTATTAAATAAGCAATAATAAAATGTTCTGCAATACACGTTCATATTTACACAAGCCTGTCGGTTTTATAAAGCCGCGTTCTGCCCGCAATCATACAACCCTCGTATTTACATATTGGACCATTGCCAAATGTTTGCGACCGTACTACCCAGCATTGCTTTAACGAGAGATTGTCGCGGATCAGGCTTTGATTAGTGGATCAGGCTTTGATTAACTTCTCACGGGTCGTGCTTTTGAACTACGCTGTCATCCAAACACATGCGAATTTACAAAATTGTGTAAAACGGGATGCCACGACCAGTGACTGACCGCTCACATTGCCACGTTTCATTTTAGAATGTAAATTGCGATACATTTACTGCAACCCAAATCTGCCGGCTTCAATCGAAATACCTTTCAACAAAGCTCCTCACATAATTGTCAGCGTGCACCTCTCGATGCCTATTTGCATAAGCCTTCGCTACAAGCTAAAATCGACCCTAACGATCTCCGAGATGACGTCATCACATTGACGTTACACTCTCCGCATCGCAAATGCGAAAACTTCAAAAGGCATGAGCCAGAACCCAAACACACGTTATTTAATACTCGAATCTTGCCCCCGTATCTTAATCATAATCCAAATCCCATGACCTATCCGGCAACCTTCACAGAATTTTCGCCCAATTTCGAGAGAGCACCAACCGGTTCACCCAGCAGTTTATTCAACATATGCTCGTGCACTCCAGCCACTGTTCTCTCGACGGTGGCTGCATCATAGCTGAAATCATCCACAGCAAACAGCGACCAATGGGAAATCATTTAGCAGAGTTTGCAATGCTGCGGTCGAGCGGTTGGGTGAAGGTGATGACACCAACGACAAGATAGAGGTTGGGGAATTCAATCTCCGTTCAAAATTGTACCCTGCTGTTCTGAGCACACTGAGAGTGAAAGCTCCAGGATTGACGGTTGCATTCACCAGTACATTACGTGTGGTTATTACCAAACAGAAATTCGTCCATGGCCCCGGCAACACTGCTTGTCAATACATACCTAAGTTGTGCTAGGCATACGCGCAAGACAACCACTTCTAACCTGAAGCATTGTACTTGCAAAACTAACAATGACGAACGTGACAACTTGAGATAAATAATCCGACGATCAAATTCCACGCACCAACACTTTAGCCATCGAAAAACCATGACTCTCCCATTTTCAGCGCAAGTCGCTGGAAGCTAAATTGGTGTATTGTGACTATATCGTGAGAATTTGCTGTGATGGGAAAGTGTAGCAACATTTCAAAGCCGGCAGTGAATCAAGGAGATGGCAGTTGACATGTAAGAACACATGGAATCGAAAGAAGATCCAATCAGCAGATGAATGCGTCCTTGTCAAATCTAACAAACCAAATCGCAATCAGTTTTAATTTTACAATACTAATTCAATGGATCACGTACTGGTCTGGCATAAGGATCAATGGTCAAGTTTGAATAATCACACGTGTCAATACCAGTGAAGTATTATTGACGTGTCACCAATGCTTTCTTCCACTTCCACGCTACACTGTCTGTGAAGTGATGCAACACACAATACGCGATGGAGCTCGGCTAAGTCTCAAGGTGAACCAAACATCGTCCACTCATCCCCGACACTCAAACCACAGATCAAATTGTAGAACGGTTTGTTACTGCCACCCCTGTCCTCGCGACACTAGCAACAAATCACGACGTTCGTAAAAAACAAGTGCACGTGCACATGCAACCTGCGGTCGTAGCTGTCCAGCAGGGGGCGCTCACAGCAGCTGGCACTTCCAGGTGGAGCTTTTTTTCTGCGGTTCGTTCTTCTTTAGCTGCGTGCCGCCTCCTTTGCTCGGATGCGACGCCTACTCAGAGATAGAAAATACACAATCAGACATGCGACTACTTGTTTGCACGCAAGCATTCACTTGCGAATATCATCACTAAAGCCCACAACACACTCACAAGTTGTGCGTGAACATCTGCACGTTCTATGAAGTAGAGCAATGCTTTGTTGGGAATGCATAGATTTTAGGGGCAATAGAAATCATAGCAAATATTGCACGCAGGAAAGCAGTGTTACAGCATGTTCAACATATCTTTTGCATGAAAATTAGCAGCTAAAATGAGCATACGAGATACAAACTTAATGAAAAACGAGTTTTTAGATGATACTAAGAGATACAGATATTGAACGAAATGCGGATATAACAGAAATACTTACAAGTTTGTTTTCCATCTTGGCCTTGATATCCCGGGCTAGGGTAAAGAATGCTTGCTCTACGTTGATTCCAGCTTTAGCCGACGTCTCCATGAATTTCACGCCATATTCGACTGCCAACTGAAAAAACGTGGTTAAAAGTAAACTCACTGCACAGCAAACGCAACATGCAAAATCTTGCATCACTACTGCATTATTTAATGACCCAATGGTTAACTACTACAGAGACAACCACAACCGGCTTCCTTGGCCCGAACTTGCGCAATTGACTTCGACCACGAAACATCGAAGTTTGAGTTACGACAGGGTCGGGTATATTTATAAGGTTACACCAAAATTTGCACGGCTTTTTCAATCTCGTAACTGTACTGACACGATGAGAAAAGGTTCACGTAAAAACTAATGTCGAGACTAAATAGATTTCTGGTGACAGCTCCCTGATGGGTATTCACGCAGGCGCGTGTAGGGCAGACGATTGAGGGGCGAAGACATCATTGGAGCATGATCACACACAGGGAAAAAATTAAAATGTATTTTTCGGGGGCTACTTTTTAACCTCGCGTGCATAAAAATAGCACTCTAAAATTTGGTTTGCATTGAACTGTATGCAAATTTACGGAGGCTCTTTTTGGCATTTCGGGGGCTAAATCGCCCCGAGCCCCCGTGTATTTTTTTTACTGATCACACACCTGCTCTCCTCGTTGCCTTGAGACGCCCCGTCTGTCGTCACAGTCACACTTGTTGCCGAGGATCATCCGTTCAACGTCAGACGACGCATGCTGCAACACACAAACACATCAGGCATCGAATTTGGCAATTTGCCTCTGACAGCAAGTAAGGCTGCTACTTGCTGTCAGAGGGGTGTCAGAGGCTGTGCCCTCTGACAGCAAGTATCAACACTCTGACGGCAAATCAATATGTTCCGGCGGCAAATGCCGTCAGTTGCCGTCGTAAAATTCAATCCCTGCACATGCGCTCAGGGTGCGAAATTAACGCAAGTCCGGAGTCAAATACGCCCCGATTTACTGTCGGACTCTCTGATTTGACATATGTAGGGATCCGTGTGACTCCATGAAAATTCTGCTATATACTAACTAGCGGACTACTCCTCGCGGAATTACCGTATTTTTCCCAGCTTTCCCAAAAGATTTGCCACACGTGCGACCGCATAAAGCTTCAAAATAAGCACATGCGTTATTGTTAATATCTTTAGTTTTGAAATTCAGACTGCGGACTCCTTCATTTTGCTGCGGACTCCCTCTTTTTGAGGACAGGGAGTCCGTTGGACTTCCTTGTTCAAAAGTTAATTTCTACCCCTGTGCGCCAATGATCTACCTCGCCGACTGCCATAGCCGGAGTTATTGGAAGTTACAAGTACGTAACCTTACCACATACTCCCTATTAGTTTGCATAATTTCACTGCTGAAAAACTCAATTGAAAATCATCGGCAGTTTTTAGCAGTTGCTGGTAATCCGAATCACAACTGCCGAGACTGGGTGTCACACATCTCTCCGTGTCTGCACTTAGAAGTTCCACGCGCATTCTCAGCCTTATGCAGACTCCGTATTTCATTCTTGTTAGAAGACACGGGACACTTTTGGACACAACAGGAAGGTTTGTTTGCAAAACTCTTACTATAATCGTTAGGTGACACAGCGTGTAAACCCAGAATGAATTTAAAGTTGGGAAGTTGATGAACAACAATTTAAGAAGTTTGGTTTGTAAGATAACGTGCATTAAAATTAGACAATTAAATATTAATTTAGCTGTAAGGTAATATACACTTCTAAACGCCACAAGGTGTTGGTTATTCTAGCCAACAGTATGGATCAGATAGCCATTTAAAATCTCTTTTTAAATTAATAATTTTAATCTTTTATTTTAATTAATTTAAAATTATTTAATTTAAATTAATAATTTTAAGCTCTTTTTAAAATAATAATATGAAATCGTAAAATAATAACAAACAGAAAATAAATGGCAATAGCACACGCCATTCGTACAATGGTCGAGCAGGACAGGGTGAGCGACCACAGACGACAATTTAGCGATGAAGAGAAATTCACATAAAAATCTGTATGATATGCACTACAAAATCAATTACCTAAGTTAATCATTATAATTTATGATTTTTAGATGTTAACCGACTCATTAAAGGTCGCATACAATCTCGACTGATTTTGCAGAAACGTTTTACAGGTACGGTACCTCTTCAATGTTCCTGATCCAATTCTTGATGTTTTCAAAAGATTTCTCATTAGTAATGTCATAGACTAGCATGATACCCTGCAATTGTAACCACATTCAAATTACATGCAAATTAACATGAAAATCAATACAGAACAATTTGCACAGGTCCTTAATACAGATACACTCTAATTTCACACGTCTGCACACCATTACTAATGTTTCGTGTTCCGCAATGTCTTGTATTATAGGATGTACAGACATTTTCATTGGCCTTTCGGGAACAATGCCGATTTTATTTGCTTATAAATTTCTGAGTGGCCAAGCATGCTGAACGACATCAGAGTGAACCTTAGAAGTAATTGACTCTTCTTCACTGCATTACGTATGGCAAGTGTAACATTCTGTCACACCCATTGAACCTGCGTCGAGTTCGAACATTTCGGTACGCGAGTCGTCAAACTCACTGACATGAGGCAGGTTGGATGTGAGGTTTCACGGGGAATCGAGTGTGAATGTGAGACCTACCATGGCTCCTCGGTAGTAGGCAGTGGTTATAGTACGGAACCTCTCTTGTCCAGCAGTATCCCTACAATCAACAAACACCATGTAATACCTACGTGAACGTGTACTCTACTACACGTACAAGACTATACTCGGTGAAAAAGTCTACCGGCAAGTGGTAATCTACCAAGTAGATCTACCTTACCTGGTTCAGAAATGTGTTATTTTTTTTACCAGGGTGTACACCACATAAATGCCAATATAAGGTTTTCATAGATCGTAGCTGGGTTAACACAAAACCAACTAATTCATGCTGGTGTGTGTTCTGATGATGATAAATTAATATGCAAAGATATTCAGTTGACTATTTGTGTGTGTATCCGAGTATATAGTGGTGCGATTGGTACTTCTACAGAAATTCTTTGATAGATGCACTTACCATATTTGTAGTTTTATCTTCTTGCCATCTAATTCTATTGTTCTAATCTTAAAATCTATTCCTGCAAAGAAGAAATAACATACTGAGATTTGTGAAGCGAAGTGGGCAGCTTCTGCAGGAGTGACTGTTGTGTTAATGACCTTGGAAACATGAGGCTCTCCATGAAAGGACGTGATTACTTTATGGTTTATGGTGTTAAGGGTTTATATGTAAATGTGCAAGAATGGATCAATGAAGCAACCGTCAACAAATTTATACGAGAAAGGCCATGAAAGCTCTCTGAAATAATTACTTTAAAAAAGGTTAAATGCATTAAATAATAATAAACCTGCACAATACTGAGGAGTGTTTAGGAAAGGTACTATAAACAGATTTCCTTCCCAAAGATCATTTCATAGATGTCCGCGATACAATGCACTTTTAAAACGAGCATAACTGGTTAAAGTCCATGTACAGTGTAAATTAAATGGTATGATTTATAGCCATTGACCCACTATCTCCTATCTCCATGGTTTCACATCATAAACAGCTGTCAGACAAGCCAGCTATTCCAATTTCCATGTGTAATACTAAAGCCCGGCGCACATTGCCGAACATTTTGCTCAAAAACATTATCGTAGCAATGTTCCATGAAATGTTCGGCAATGTGCAGTGAAAAAAGTCGCCGAACATTTGTTCTGAACAATGTTTCTGAAGATCGGAAATGTTTGATATCTCAAACATTGTTCGTCGAATGTTTGCCAATGTGCGCTGAATGTCGAACAATCCTAGGAACATTTGTAAAGTAGTAACCAATAGCAGCACGATATGTGGTCACATAATTTTGTGTACAATATGGCGTCTGCTATATCGCTGCCAGAAGTGTGGAATTTTGAAAAGGAAGAGATTATGGTCGAAATGTGGGGGCAGCAGCCCTGTATAAAATTAGTAAAGTTGTTAAAATTCTCTTGTGCAAACTGGGCATCGCCATTCACGCCGATCACGTGACTCTTTACAACACAGCTACTAGACGACGCCACGAAGTTGTTCGCTGGAAAATGTTCAGCAATGTGCGCTCAGCAATTGTTCACCTGCACATTGCCAGACAAAAACATTTGTTCGGACAAACATTTGTTTGGGAAAATGTTCAGCAATGTGCGCTCAGCAATTGTTCACCTGCACATTGCCAGACAAAAACATTTGTTCGGACGAACATTTGTTCGGGAAAATGTTTGGCAATGTGCGCCAGGCTTACACCCAATATATTCTACAATGCATACAGCTGTACCTCACCCTTAGGAGATCTATATCAATGGCTGAACTAGAAGGCTCTTACCTTATGGGCCACCATTCAATTACCGAATTAAGCTGTAGCTGTTAAACAGTAACTCAATAGCTGAATGTGATGTTAACTTACCATATATCTGATAAGGCCTCAAGATTGCAAAAGCTTATACTGCAAGTGCATGAATAAAATAAAAAATAATTTATCTAGTTTTTGCAAAATTAAATTGATCACATTAATTATGTACATACACAAGGTGCACTTTAAAGTACTAACTAGACAGAGGGCACTCACGGAGAGTGCATACCTCCGCGAGCATGTAACATGTATGTGCTCGCTGGTGGCGGCTGCTGACTGACTCGCCTGCTGCTGCCTCGCCGCTCACTGGTGGCTGCTGCTGACTCGCCACTCGCTGACTCGACGCGGCTATCGATCGCGCCGCCCGCTCGCGTGACTGGCGACGCGCTATCGGGATCGGCGGCTGTGGCCAACACACGCACGCACGCACGGCACGCACGCACGTCAACGCGACGCACACACACACACACACACCACAGCACCACACAGCCGGCCACTGCACACGACGCGAGCGGATTGCATGAACCCTCCGTTTGCGCGAGGTAACAAGGGCATGAGCAGGTTATATACATTCAAGGCTACAACGTTTCAATTGAGTTGGATATCAGTTTTATATTGTTACCTGCAGCAACATGATAGCGTGTTCTAGCTTTAACCTAGCAACATAACGTGTTACCTTAACACAGCGCACATCGCAACGTGTTTAGCTGCTTAACCCAGCAAGATGAACGTGTTCTAGCTTGAACCAGCCACTATAAACTCAAACTCAACTCACTATAAGATATTGCTACAATTGGCGTCCATTTAACTATTGTATGCAAATTATTGTTGTGAGCTAACATCTGAACTTTGTTGTATATAGCTCTGCAGTATGGCAGACCGAAGGTGAAGTAAACTGTAAAAAATGCTTGTGCATTTTTGTTCTTCGAGTGAGCCCAACTTTTGATTCCGGTTTTCCCGTCTCCTAATCAAATAAGCATTTTGCAATTTAAAAGTTACATAGCAATACAAAATGGGTAACCTATACCCAGCAACACAGCAGCAACAGTTATGCAGCAGTACAAGTGTATTGGTTACTGAATAGGAATTAGGCTACAGTGTAGACGGGTTGTTGTGTCGGTAGGGCGTGTCATTGGTATCAAAAATTATTTCGATTCGATTATTGAATATATTTTTTTTCGATATTCGATCGCGATTCGATCCCGATTTCGATTTAATAACTATGTACATAAAACATGAGCCGTGAAAAGTACAGTAAACTCATGATGATGTTACTCACTTATGATAACTATTGCATTTATAATCTGCTCGTGCGTTAAATACACATGGCGAAGTATATATTTATCTGAATCCAACCAGATTGAGCCTGGCGGTCGCGGCGAATGGGCGAAGCAGCAGACATGCTTTTACGGTAGACAGATTTTATTATAGAGATCAGTGAGACAGGATACGCACCAGAGACAATAGAACACCACAGTTATTGATTGTCTCTGTATGCATGCGCCCTGGACTACTTCCGATAATGGCGGCGCTCAGTCAAAAATGCTACCGATGCTTCGCTGGCTACATTTTAGCAAAAAAAAAAAAAAAAATCGGATCGCTATTTTTCGATTTATTTCGATATCGATATCTTACGCATCCCCATCGCGATTTATCGATGAGGTGGGCTTCGATGACAGTCCTAGTTCTAGGCACTGATCGTTATACCGCACAGGCGATATTGTACCCCTCCCCCCAATAGGTGTCACTAGACATGCGTCTAAATACAGGAATTGCTCCGACTTGTAATTGGAGGATAAAAATTGAATTCGTGACGTTTTGTTTTCATTTTGGCATTTTGCCTACGACTCGAGCATGAACGATACCGCGCGTACATATTTGCTAATTAATTAAGCTAATCGCCCTTCAATAAACTCAAAACTCACAGGTATCATAGCTAAGACATGTGTCTATAATACTAATAGCTAGAATTTATAGCAATGTAACTCAAATCGTTCACGCCATATGATAGTTAGTACACTTTCCTACCAGCCATAGCCACGCGTATGTTAGCCTATGAGCAATATCGCGCACACATATTTGCTAATTAATTTGACTATAATCGCGCTTCAATAGACTTAAAATTCACAGAGATTAAGGCTAAGACATGTGTCTATAATAGCTAGAATTTATAGAAATGTAACTCAAATCGTTTGCGCCATATCAGTGCTTGACACTGGGGGGCCACCAGAAATTTATTTCTTCTGGCCCAAAATGAAAAGTGGTAGCCCAATTTTCCATTGGTACTTCTACCATGACGTACAACGGTACATGACTTTAGGATCTACAAACTTGTCACATTGGACACAAAGCCACATTTGCAAATTGCATGCCACATTTGCAAAAACGCATGGGCACATATGGAACCAACGCTAACACGGCGACAGGTTATAAACCAGCATTATCTCCCTTTACATAGGAAAGCCGTGTCCGCCGAGTGTTGCGATAAATCGAAATCTGAGCACTTGTTTTGCGCTGTGTTAACGCCGAACAGAAATTGTACTCGCCCAACGATTTTATTTTGGGCCTGTAATATTTTGTTTTTTGTATTTTTTAATCGCCCTGCAGAGGTTTTGGTCGCCATTGGCGACCGGGCGCCCGGCTGTGTCGAGCACTGCATATGATACAGGGTTCGACACTAACCCACGTCCGACGACCTAGTCAGGGTAAATGCTTGGTCCGGTCGCATACAACCAGAGTGCTAGTAGCCCGACTGGTCGTGTTAGAATTGGTCATATATATTGCACTGAAATGTCACCTCTGGCTAGACTGGTTCACGGCCACACTGTTTGTCGCAGAGAGTGTACATTGTCTAGCAGAGCGTGAGGCCGGATACCAGTCTACCCTTCAACAAAAACAATAACGTGGCTTGCTGCCAGCTGCAGTAGACAATCGATAAACCGTGCGCTCGTGTATGCCCGTGGTAGAATACGAATGCTGCACGTGAACTCGGCCCAGGCGCAATTTAAAGTGCGGGAAACAGCATCTATGAATTCATACAATGACACACTCTTATCTAAATAAAGTTTTTCATAACAATGTCAATGGTCTGGGTCTGGGCTAGTGAAAGTAACAGGGCTAGTGGTTTTCCTCAGTTACTAGCCCGATGGTCTAGTGAAATAAAAAGTTAATGTTGAACCCTGTGATAGTTAGTACACTCCAGGCCCCTCCCTATGTTGCGCAAACCGGGCGCGCCCGCCCCGTTTGGGAAAACTCCCCCCACGTTTCAATCGTTGCGCCCCGTTTAAATTACCTCCGCCCCGATTAAATTCCACCACAATAAAAGTTTGACAGCGCGGGAATCGATCGTCAAGAATTCCCATTCGACCCGGACCACCGCCGCGTGCATTTTTACCGTACCACTAATGCGTAAACGTCCTACACTAAGCATGAACTGCAGACCACACACAAGTACAAACACCCACCCTGTCCCAAACCCTAACACTAATTGTAAACCGACTCGGCTATCTTATATACAAGTACACCAAATACCGTCTATGGTGTGGTGGCAATTTTACGCATTACGGTAAAAAAACACGCCCCCCGGACCCCCCCTAGTTTCCCCTCCTTCTCCCCCTCCCCCTGTTTCAATTTCATCCTGGGGAGAACCCTGCACTCTCCTACCGGTCATAGCTAGCGTATGTGGCGGGGTATGCAAAAAGGAAAACGAAATGTCACGAATTCTATTTTTATCCTCCAATCACAAGTCGGAGCAATTCCTCTGTTTAGACGCATGCGTCACTAGGCACAATCCTAGTTTAGCACCCCGGATTAGTTTAATGCTTATGCGAAAACACATTTATGAGGCCCCAAACTAGGATTGTGCACACCAGGTCTATGGACTGAGTCACAGTGAGTGTATGCCAGTATGGAACTATGGTACAGGACTACAGGTAGCCCCAAAATTTACTTAAAAGTTAGGCCGTAGCTACGCGTCCGGACATCCATCTCACACAGTGATCTTGCGACACGTACACGCATGATTGCGTAACGGGATGCTCTGCTGATTGCCCAGTGTGAGTGTGTGTGTGTGTGTGTGTGTGTGTGAAAGAGAAAGAGAAAGAGAAAGAGAAAGAGCGAAAGAGCGAGAGAGAGAGAGAGAGAGAGAGAGAGAGAGAGAGAGAGAGAGAGAGAGAGAGAGAGAG
>NW_014577136.1:157224-158955 GCF_000485595.1 Priapulus caudatus | reverse complement strand
GAGAGAGAGAGAGAGAGAGAGAGAGAGAGAGAGAGAGAGAGAGAGAGAGAGAGAGAGAGAGAGCGAGAGAGGACGGATGAAAGGATAGACGGCAGCAGTGCATATATTGTATATTTTCGACAATCAACAGAATTGTCCCGTTGCGCAATCATGCGTGTACGCGAGTCGCGCGATCACTGTGTGGATGTGCAGATGTGTAGCCTGAAGGCTAGGCGACCGGTTCCGGACGCATAGCCACTGCGTAAAAGTTAAATGAAATAAGCAATAAATTCTAAATTAAATAACTATTTCAACGGGGTTTTGTTGGTTGAATGTGGACAAAACCATTGTTGTTGTCAAGTAACAAATTAAGCAATCAAAAAAAGATTGTTACTTGACAACAACAACGTTTTTGTCCACAACCAACACAACCCGCCCACCCCTCCACGTGCGGAAATACATAGTTCCCGCTGACTGGCTGGAGTAAGTTGGCCCCGCAAGAGGTTGAAAGCTTGTTTCGTCGCCCAATGACGTCCCAGTATCGTCACGTCCGTACAGACTCAAACTCCTGTTTTAAGGTGCATTGTGACCCTAACCTTAACCCTAACCATAACCCTTTAAAAAAAAATATTTAAAAAAAATTTTGTACAGTCGACACTGTGACGTCATTGAGCGACGAAACACGCTTTCAACCTTTTGCGTTGGTCCCGAGCATTCGTAATAGAATGTACCGGGTACTATAGCCCTGCGGCAAATGTACGTGGGCTATGTACTAGAGTCTAGAGCTAAACGCGAATATGGATTAGATGTCATTGACATTGTCACAAACTCACATTCAACATTGATCAACAATTTGATGATTGATTAATAATAAAGTTACTTTAACTTAGTTTAACAATACTTTACGATAACTTGCCTATTGTTGATATAAATGTTGAGTTGAATGCATCTTCGGAGAATCTAAACAAAACGCATGTCTTTCCAACACCAGAGTCACCGATAAGTAACAATTTAAATAAGAAATCATAAGTTTTGGCCATGGTTGCAAACCAACCGGAAGTACCCCGCCTGTTGGTTAATACAACATGACGAACGGAAAAACAAAGTTCCGGTAACTATTTCTTGATTTTTCAATTGAATAAAATGTTAAATAAAACTGATATTTAGTAATGATATATAAACGCTGATTTACCGTGCGATATTGTATATATTACTACTAAACGAAGTTTAACATTGGTGAGTGCTGCGGTCGCATACTTTCCTTTTCACCAACATGGTGACCCGCAGGAGATTATTTTGATTTTCTGTCATATTATCAGGAGTAAGAGTCTATATTATCTTACTCCTGATATTATTATGTAAGGTCTCACGCATTATGACTTGGGTTTTCGGTTAGCGCATAGTAGCTACTGCGTATATACTGCATATAAGTATTTATATATACCGCGAAATGAAATCTTACTTGGTCTCTGCGCCGGCCGTTGGCGTTCTCGACACGTCACGATTCAGTTGTTGTCTGTTGTTATTTACCAATGCAATACTATAGCAACGGCCTTGGCGTTAACGACATATAACGTGTCGAGACTTGTCCGCGCTGGTGATTTACAAACTTTACGTTCCACGTGTGTATACTATGTGTATGTGTCAGCTGTTACTGTTACTATTGCTGAAGGGGTCGTTGTCGTATCAGGTACTAGTGTAGTGAGGTATTAGTACTAGTAGTACTAGTACTACTACTAGTAGTAGTACTAC
>NW_014577136.1:155798-156907 GCF_000485595.1 Priapulus caudatus | reverse complement strand
CGGCATATTAGATAGTACCAGGGTACGTTCCGGTATACCGGACCGTACCCAGGGTACGTTCCGGCAGTACCCCGAGGGACATAGACCCTCTCAGCGTAACCCCTAACCCTAACCCTAACCCTAACCCTAATTGCCTAAACATACCTCATATAAAAATATAAACATAATGCTATTAATAGTAAATACTAAACCTAAAACTACCTCGGGTACATATATGTAGTACCTGATACGACAACGACCCTTCGTGCGTTACTATCTGTGTGATGTGAACACACACATGGGGCATGAACGTATCAACTATCAATATCATGTTTGTGCGTGCCTTTGCATGAAACTGTAGTGTATCTGTATCTAGCTGTATGTGAGTATCATTGTCTGGAGGGTAACTCACTACTCAGCAAAAATCTTTGAGGTACCTATAGTGTGTGCAAATTTTCCAATAATTCCTAATTGTTTCCCCATTGTGTGTTTCAGCATGTCTTCACAGATGGCAGATGTAGCCATCCATAATCTTGGGAAAAAAGACAGAAGTAGAATGAAGCGAAAGCGACCTAGAAGAAAGTCAAAAGAATTTCCTGCTGGTAGCACCTTAGACAAGCCAGCGTGTAGCTCATCAGTAGATGGACAGCGAAGGATCAAGAAGAAAAGAAAGAGACGGAAATTAAATCGAGTAACAGAAAATGGCGGTGGGAAATGTGATGAAAATGTACACAATTTGACTGCAAAATTGAAAAGTGTTTTCACGAAAACCAGCGAGTTGAAACAAAATCGGAAGCAAATCGCCAGATCTAAACGAGAAACAGTTAAGTCAGCTGTAACGCAAGAGGAATGTCAGACTGGTGACATTTTGAACGTCAGTAATTCTACCTACATTGCTCTCGATTGTGAAATGGTTGGAGTTGGTCTGAGAAAACATGAAGCATTAGGTAAATATACTATTTTATTCCACTCTATTCCCCCTTTCTCTATCTCTTTTGCTGTCTATCTATCATTTTGCTGTCTCTTAAGACTTTATCTCTCTCATCCTACCTCCCTCCTTCCCTGTCTCTTGCTCTCTCTCTCTCTCTCTCTCTCTCTCTCTCTCTCTCTCTCTCTCTCTCTCTCTCTCT
>NW_014577136.1:138419-155492 GCF_000485595.1 Priapulus caudatus | reverse complement strand
TCTCTCTCTCTCTCTCTCTCTCTCTCTCTCTGTCTCTTTCTTGTGGCTTCCAATTGGCAGCTTCTAACTTGTAGGGAATGTTACCCCTGATTTTCCAAGCACTTTTTCAGAAAGTTTAAAAATGTGTGAGGTGCGCTGAACCATCTCTACGGAACATAGATCTACTGTACTACCCCATGGCATGAAGTTTCGATCAGCTAACCACTCGTCGCCATTCAGCTGTACAATTAACGAAGAACATTACCTGCATTCATTATTATATCTGTCGCTCACATCGCAGCTCGGTGCTCCCTTGTTGACTACGAGGGGAACATCCTAATGGACGAGTATGTGAGACCGACTGAGCCGATCACAGACTACCGTACAAAGTGGAGTGGGATTCGTCCGTCAGACATGTACTGGGCAGTGCCGTTCTGCGTTGTCCAGGACCATGTGCGACGGATTTGTCAGGTGCGTGCTGTCACAGGCACTTGGAGCATTTCAATAAAATATAATGCTAAATAAATACGAAATCTAGTATTTACTACCAGTCTTCTATACTATCTTTCACCTATTATTGCCGACAATTTTCTGCAAATGCTGTCCAAATGCTCATCTGCAAAAAACACTGGCTGCCGCTGCACACTGACACATAAATATATATATTATTTATTATAACTGCCTAAATGTGAATATATCACAATTAACAAGTTTGGTCAAACAGTTTAAGGAAATCTTATGCAAATTCAAGCTGTCTGTTAAAATTGTTATTAGTGTATCAGTATGGGATTGCACCAGTCCTGGATAAATAATATTAATAATTGTGCCTTGTTTGCATTTCAGGACAAGATTATTATTGGCCATGCGGTGCACAATGACTTCAGAGTTCTACTGCTAAACCATCCCAAACATCTAGTAATGGACACCTCGTTCTTCAAACCACTGCGGGTGAAAGCTGGGTTAGACCCTACCAAAACGGCATCATTAAAGCACCTCACATTGGCACTATTAGGTAATAAACTAATACTAAAATAATTTGCTCTCTATGCCAATGACACATGGCTCAACAAATGTTACCAACATCATTCAACAAATTTACCTCTAAGCATCAACTAACTAATTAATGCAAAACACGGTAACTACCATGGTGCCGTGGTACGTTTAATGTCGTACAACGATCCTTATCATAAATCCTTGATAAACATCGCGGTGCCGGGGTGCGATTAACTGCTGCCACGGCGATTAACACGTTGCGTACTTTTCCCGCGCGGCAGGACGGAGCATCCAGAAATTCACGCACTGTTCGGTGGAGGACGCGCGGGCTACGATGGAGATCTTCAGGAGCGTGCAGCAGCTGTGGGAGTGCGAGCGTGGCATCACGAACAGCTGCACCGCTGCCGCGGCCACAGCAGCGGACCCCGTGTGCGACTCCGGATACAGCAGCACCACCGAGACTGCCGCCTCGTTCCTCGAGGACGAGTTCTGGCCAGACGATCTCAATTAATGACGACCGCGCCTATTGTTGGCCATCATACTCGGAATAGTTATTTTTACCGCGGTAGAAGTATTTCAACCGCGGTTAAATTATGGCCCTTTTACGCAATCAGAGGCCTCGTTACACATAATTTAACCGCGGTAAAAATAATTTATCCGCAGTAAAAATAATTTATCCGCAGTTGAATTATATGTATAACAACCTCGGATTGGATAAAAGGCCAATAATTATACCGCAGTAAAAATAATTATTTCTAAGTACGATGGCCAACCATACGCGCTGGCTCGTCAACAAAACAGCGTCGCGAATTTACAAGTGTTCTTGTGTGTTTGTTAGTTTGGTTCAGAACCCACTGATGATCGACAGGATATGCAGCGGGTCGTTTTACACCGTCGGCTTACGGCGAAAGGTTGCTACGTTTAGCGATGCTTTGCGGGCATGAACGCGTGCGTCAATAGGTATTGCACGTGTGCTCAACTAGAACTGATGACGGTTGCTGGTCTTCCATTGCGTTCGCGTTAACTGGCTGTTATGGGGGTAAGGACGTAAAAGTAATAAATGCGTGGGCACAAAATAAAAAACGGAAGTTTTTTGTTGTAGTTGAAGAGATTTGGTGTCGCGTTGGACTGCCACTGTAACATCCACCCCTTGCTTTTCCCACCACAGCTGGATATAAAGTAAACACTACAGCAGACACACTTATTTAGTTCGTATTCCTGTATTCGAGACGAGAATGTATTTTTCATAATAAATAATCTCACTACAAGTAACCTAGTATATATGGCTAGGGTCATCACTCTGTTTGTAACACCAAACTTCATTGACATCAAAGTTGCAACAACTAACAAGACTGCTAAGTTTAGCACCCTGCACTTCTGTTCATATTGATATTCTACCATGCCAAACCAATCTCACGCATGCCATGTAGGATATCGGATTAAAAGAAATCTATAAAAAAACAAAGATCACTCATAAAACTGTAACAATTTATGAACAAATAAGGTGAAATAACAAAAACGGTGTACAGCATAGGTTTTTTGCACGTAGTCTTGTGATCAACACACCGTAGCAAATGTACGGTTAACATAGTAAAGTAACTGAAATGCATCTAAAATTCGCAGAGGCAAGCATGCTCATCCAAGTAGAAAAAAACATTTTAGCGGTCACCACTGCGAGGGCACTTTTCACATAATGACATTAAAAAGACGTTACAAGAATACTCCACAGTAAATCTCTTTCTCAAACCACAGAGATAGATACATACATATCTCTCTCTCTCTCTCTCTCTCTCTATATATATATATATATATATATATATATATATATTGAGAGAGAGTTCTGCACATAAAGTCTAAGCCAATCGGACGTAAGCAATTAGCTTCATGTAAAGAAAATTCGTGTTGAAACACAATTAATGCGTGTTTAATACAACATGTGCAGGGCATTTAAAGAAAATACATATATAAGTAAATCTGCTGAATATATGTAACCATTAAAGCATAAATAGTTATTAATATCCTACCTATACTTCTGTGATATAACCAATGATCACAAGCAGGTAATATATGAAAAAACATTGGATGACTTATTACCAGGTTGAACTTCTCAAGACTGGAGATTACTTACAATAAAGATAATGGTAATTAAAGTGACTACTGATAAAAGTGTACATAATATCCATTTGATCCTTTATAATTCTGAAAAATCAACAATCTGCACACAATATGAATTTTTTAAATCACAAGAGCAAAATCATGCTATAATCAATTATTACCTGATTTCCAATATTTCAAGCGAGGCAAACATGAGGTATTGCAAATAAGACGTGAGAAAAGTATGTTAATTAAACTTGCACTTAGCTATGTACGACCTACAAAGATATCATATCATCATACTACCCTGGATCTTAGGTATACTAACCTGGATCTTATGTCGCTTTTAATGTTATGCATTCCAATTTCATAACAACTACATGCAACTTTTAATGGCAAATATGGTAATGATATTTTTTTTATCCCAATTGCTTTGAATATATAATATATCAGGAGTCTTATCAATATTATCCTGAATATATCATGTATGCATTATGGCACATACCACGTTATCTTGTACACGAATCATAACACACTATTCCACAATTCAGCCACATATACAGAATAGATTGCATCAAACATGTTCGTATAATGTCACCAAATGGCTTTCATTAAGAAGCATATCTTACAGAAAACGGGGTGGCACAATGTACTTAATAAATTAATAACATTTATCTTCACCATAGGTGCGTATGGTCTCACAAAATCGCAATATATATTAATCACTAAAACACCCTCCTACGGATAATTAACTGAAGGAAGTCGATAAAATGACTTCAATAAATTTCACGTTTACAAGTCATGGCATTTTAAACAAAGCATGTCTACCACAACTCTGTGAACAACACACCCTCTCGTCCGAAGTTGTTGCAGTATAAACTACATATTAACAGCGGTAAATAATGACAGATATCAGTCGTTCTTCACCCCCTGATATTATAACATACGTTCATACGTCACAGCCAACCATGTCTCAGCCACGAGTGATTCTCGCATGCTAAAATATTGTTTCCGACTTGGCAAACAACCACGGTGAATTAACAAACCAGCAGAGAAAACCTGGGAAATGATCCCACTGCCAATTTCTCCGAACTCACTAAGTTGTTTCACGGGCACACAACCTGTGTCCTATTATGGATTTTCGATGCGAACACAATCTTAGAAATACATTTCACGACATACCTGAAAAACGTTGACATCTAAAAATATACTATTGTATCGTCAGCTTGTCAAACAGTTTTATTAACATATTAATTTCATACAAAGCATGAGCTTTGCAATAGCTTAATCCTGACTTTGGTGGATACGTGAACGAAAATAAAACTAATGAACTATTGAAACTAAAATTCAATAAAAATGTCCACTGCTAGTTCAGTTAGGCCATTATGTCAATGTGAGAATCATCAACAGGAAAACCATAAATCATTGCATGAATTTCACTGTCAAAACATGTTTACTCGAGTTTCATGCAATCGGTTTGTGCATTAAGTGTTCGGCCACTCGCAATACCTAGGCCGTTAATGAACTTCTGCTGTTAGCCGTCAGTGTAATGTGAACGAATCTATCACATTTTCCACAACACCCGCATTTATCGCAACAAAACATTTTATTAAATGGAGAATCTTGATCAATTTCAAGCAGAAGTGTTTGTTCATTAGGCCTCGTTATCCATCAACCGGTGCATGTCTTTCACGGCATGGAGAACCAATGTCAATTGTCGTAAACTGCCGAAATATGACATCACCGTTTAGTGTGACTGCATGAGTATAGCCCATACAATCTTTGAGGTCGCATGTAGACAAGCACCTATGCAGCCGTTTTCGCCATGTCATATCTGAAAGAAATTAAAGTCTAGAGTACTATGTCTTATTTTCTCTCACTCACTCTCACTCTCTCTCTATCTCTCTCCTTCTCTCTCTCACTTCTCCCTCCCTTCCTCTCTCTCGCTCGCTTGTTCTGTCTCTCTCTCTTGCTCTCTCGCTGCCATAGGTAGTGTAGGAATGAGCCAGTGATATGTATATAGCCGGCTTATCATTGCAGAAAGCAGCCTACAAATGACTCGTGACTGGGAAGTTTTCAATGAAGAGTTCAAAGACAGCAAATCAAATCCAAAAAATAAAATTAATCCTTGCAGTTTGTAGCGCACGTTCAACAACAACTCTTACCTTGACGCAACGTAACGCAATGTAGGATGACTCGGTAATATAATGTAAGGTACTGTATTGCAATGTAATGTAATGTGATGTGATGTAATAGAATGAAATAAAAATAAAAATAAAATAAAAAAAATTTCCTTGACTACTCTCAAGTCGCTAAAGTCACGCTGCCTACCTCTATCAAAAGACGTTAATTAAATAGGTCCAGTGATGAAAACTCATTTAGTAAAAAATGGTAAAAAAACCATTAACCCACCTTTTAACCTGATCGGGGACATACACGTAATCCATGGGTATATTTTCATCCAATTGCTTCAGAGTATAAATGAACTTAAGCTTGTTCCAGAACTTGTGGCTAATGAACATAACAAACAATGAATAATAAACAAACCTTGTCAAAAGGAAACTATAAAATATATTTAGTAAAATACAAGTACATACAAATTGTATTTGTATTTGAATTACACTAAATAAAGTAATAATGATAAAAACTCCCTGAGCCGGCTGTACGATCCATGCGTTATAGCACAAGCACTGTGTGCGTGCATGTTCATGAATATAGACATGGTTATAGGGTTTATTCCCGGTTGGCCTACTCCCATTTCGCCTACAGCAAAATTCCCAGTTGGCCTACACCTATTTCGCCTACTCCCACAGTTCGTCTACGCTCAAAATCTACCCCATTCCCATTTCGTCTACGATCGGTTTGTTCACTAAATAATCATTTATAAAATATAAAATATGGTTTTGACTGGTATACATACATAGGATAGACTACAGGAACCAGGCAAAAATACAGGTACAAGTAATGAGAACACAACTTGACAAAAATAGTTCTGAGAGTAGACGAAATGGGAGTAGGCGAAATGTGAATATTGCCGATTCTCAGAGTAGACGAAATGGGACGTAGGCGAAATGTGAATATTGCCGATTCTGAGAGTAGACGAAATGGGACGTATAGGCGAAATGGGTGTAGGCGAAATGGGAGTAGGCCAACTGGGATGTTACCGGTTATAGATGTAAAAATAGAGTGGAGATGAGTTTGTGGTTACGATTAGATGATAAACGGTTTTGTTTCCTGAAGAAACACTTTGCTTTCGAAACTGCTGTTGATTAATGTCACCTAATTGTAAGGTTAAGCGAGGATTTCTGTGATGTTGCGATACAAAACTAATGGTTAATGGCACAATACCTGATGAATGGTCGGCACATAATCACGATGGTTTTCAACCAGAAGGTCGGATGAACCAAATAGAGCGCTTTCAAGTTCTTACGCAGCCTGAAACAAGTATATACGATGTATGAAAGCCAACATTAGAGCAACAAACCACCCGACATTACCCCTCGATTTCTTCGTTTACGCATACACTGTTACATTTTCTGCTTCAGGATTTACATTTGTGCACATAGACTGTCATAAACAGCCCAATATGAATCTTTTACTTTCTGTATTGTGACATACTATCAATATGTAGTTAACAAATAATTTATTAATTAAGCAGTAATGTATTATTAATCACAATGCAGAGTCTCATACATGCCTTAGTTACACAGCAATCAATTTACAAGTAAAACCATGCCAAGAATTCCACACGCTGGTAAGCACATAATTATCACTCAAACACATAATAAAGCAATCGATATCATCAAACTGTACTCGAATGTTAACTTCAAGTTCAACACCAGAAATTACAATTGACTGATTTTGATAATTGTATTTGCAAATCATCGTTTATCATTTCTATTATTAGCATCTCAAACATCAATATATATATTCGGCTGGGAGTACCTACACTAATCTATTGATTTATATTGTTCTTTTACACATCACTACAAGGTCCCTATGTTAGATAAGCATTACAAGCGTGGCTATTTGAATTAGTCTAGATACCATTGAATGCTAGGCTACACTGACCCTGATTAGTTAGAAAATTTTAATGGAGACTTGCAGGACTCATACATTTAAATTTCATTAGATGGATAAGCTAAGAAACTATTTCATTAGTCCAGCGAAATGATTTTCGTCAGCAGCCAGAATTTTGCATGCGTTTCTTCTGCCAAGCACACATGCAGCAGCGTGCATGCCATCTTGTGAAATGTGGTGAACACCCCTCAATAAGAATTTGATGAAAATAAACAGGCAGTTAATTATGTGACAGCAAAATGAGTGCATATGCACGTCCCAGCGTTCCGGAGACAACTATTTTGTCAAATGGACATTGTTGCAGATTTATTGACAATGTGTCGTTTATAAAACTCGAAAAACACGAAAAACACAAAACAAGTCTCTCTTCATTCCTCATCGCTTTCCACTTAACAGACTCGAATAATTAAGTCTTTGTTAGAGATATTAAACAAGCATTAGGCACAGCCTATACTAACGTACAGCCAAACCTGCTAACCATCTCTACAGAATGGAAACGTCTACAAAAGACACCTTTGAAGTTTTCTTCGATTAGCAGTTAGTGAAACCAACTCTATAGAACGGACACCTAGTGGCCGATTCGCGATTTCTCTCAAGCGATCCTTACGCGCAGGTTTGACTGCAGCTATACCCACTACAGCAGCTCCCCACAACTAAAGAAAATGCACCCAGACATACCGTACTACGGATGAGGGTTAGGATGAGTCGCAGCGACAGACGGAGGCTGCGTTAGTCGTGTGCGGTGTTAGCAACGGTGAGCGTGCACACCCACGTATGTGCGTACTGCCCACAGCGTGATACTTACGGCATCATAGTCCCAACACGATAGCAGCGCGGGTCGTCGTAATCGTACCTTCTATCGATCATCTGGTAGCAGCGCTTGAGCCAGGAGAATCGCGGCATGTTGTTGCCGACCGAACCGCTGTGCAGGTAGACTAGCATGTAGTCCTCCGCTACAAGCTGCTCCAGTGTGTTTATCACATACCTGTCGCACGTAATAGCAACCACAGGTATACACGGGGTACACAAGAGTAGTTGGTGCACAATAATCGGTTAGTATACAGCCCATTTCACTGGTCAATCGGTGAATTCCGTACAACGCTCGGAATTCAAGTCACATGGCACGATATCACGCGACTCCAACAACAGATCGCAGACTGGTAGGAATGAAAGTTAAACCACCAAGTAAAATAAATTTAAGTAATAAAGGAATACTCACAAGAATAGATTATCCATCACATATTCATAGTCATTCCTACTCCTGTCTGGGAGATAGCATGCAGCAAACACTATAATTGCCTTCAGTCCCTCTCCATAGTAGCCTATAAAGGTCATGGAGCATTACACATCACACGCTAGTGCAATATTCAATAGGCAGCAAAAATGAAAAAGAAAATCTTTCCTTAAAACAGTGCCTATTACCGCAAGGTTGACAGACCTAAGTCAATAAGGGTCTATTAGGTGGGATAGAAGACATGTTAAAAGCGACTAAGTTCTCATGTGAAGTTACGTTCTTGAGCTAGATGGCCCCACGACCATAATTTATGTCACCAAAATAAGGGCGATTAGCCTTACTATCCTGATACACTGGAAGATAAAGATACATTAGAAATAATAAGTACACCTCCGAGCCACAGTACAATGAAATGCGCACTACCCTAAGCCACCTCCATGCGACAGTACATTCTTGTTCGACAATGAAATGCCCGCTACTTTATGGTACCTCCGTGTGACAGCACCTTGTTGTATGACAATAAAAAATGCTATATTGCGTTACCTTCATGCAACAGAACAATTAAACGCCTGCTATGTGACAGTTACCTGTGTGTGACAGTGTAGGAAAGCGCCAAGTATAGGAAAGCGCCGGCTTGTCCACACTTATTGTTTACATTTATAATTTCCCATGATTCTGCATGAGCTTCGCCGCACGGCGTAAGCAACCAATATAACACCAATATCAATCGCGCCATATCCGCCGGGTGATATGCTGGTGTCATTATATATCTATTATGGACCGGACTTGTTGACGCCAAACGCGCAGGGAAAAGCGGACTCGGCTCTGATCCTTCGACTCCGATAGTCCATTTGTTGTCCTGCTCCGATCGTGCCTAGTTATTCTCACACACAGTCCAGCGATAATTCTCCGTCTATCTTCTACCCTCTATCTTCACCCCGGCTGAGCGTCTTCGCGAACCTCCTTACTAAGGTACGAAATCACTGGTATTCGATCACGTATTCTGTGTGTAGGCGTCTGTGTAGTTTCGTGGAGTTGTGTTCATCTAGACTGTTAAGAGTATATTCTGTGGTACAATAGAACATACGGAGAGTAGCTTTATAATACTGTGTTCGTGTTGTTTATCTGTGCTATCTATCGTGGACTCTATCGACGCAACCTGTTACTACCAATAAGGAACGGGTGCCACTAGCGCACCTACTAAACTGTAGAACCTGGGGAGTGGGAAGCTGAGTGGCTTCCTTAGAACAGCACCTTCTAGTATGACAATGACAATGCTATAATACGTTATCTCCATGCAACAGGACAACTAGGCTAAATTCGAAGACTGCATTACATTTACCTCTGTGTGACAGCACTTTGTATGGCAATGACAATGCTACGTGACATTTACCTCCGTGTGACAGCTAGCACCTTGTATGGCAATGACAATGCTACGTGACATTTACCTCCGTGTGACAGCACCTTGTATGACAATGACAATGCTACGTGACATTTACCTCCGTGTGACAGCACCTTCTTGTACGGTTCGATGACCTTCATGTCGATCGTCTGCTGCTTGCCTCCAACGACAACGCGCTTCCAGCTGCGAGATTCGCGGTACTCCTCGGATGCTGAGAGCTCGGGAAGATGCTCAGACGACGGCGACGTCACGGGCGTGTCGTCTGCACACAAAACAAATCACAGCAAAGACAAATCACTACACCATCTGATGGTCAAATCTGATAACTTCACTCAGCTTTGAGAAAGCCTCCTGATAGGAGGGAAACGTTAGCAGTACGTTTTGATCAACACGGTTGAGTAAAAATTAACCAAGATAGATCTATTATCTACCAACCGAATGAACTTATTTAATGAAAGACAAATTAGTCGGACATCGGTGAGTTGCCAAATGACTGAACGTTGCAATCGGGTATATACAAGGTTTTTTTGCAGTTTCCTGATCTTTAGATTATCCTGAACCTACAGTGAGACATTGCTGAGTTGCCAAATGACTGAACGTTGCCATCGGGTATATACAAGGTTTTTTGTGGTTTCCTGATCTTTAGATTATCCCGAACCTACAGTGAGACATCACTGAGGGCCGCGTCTTACTACGTTTCGCGGTCATAGGTTCACGGCCCGGCCCCCCCACTCAGTGTTATTTAGAGTACGCATATGCTCGTTCCCTCTCTTTGAAAGCACCCCCCTACCTCAAGCCTGCCAAAGTTTCTGAACCCCCCTTTCGCGGGCTTTTTGCGGGTTTTCCCTGCCTTGGAGACCCCCCTAAATCCGGAACACTGCTCAATGTACCCCCTATCTCAGGTGAGCTCTCATTCCAACCTTCTATCTCAGGACAGACACCCTCCCTCATCTCAGGTTATAAGCTGTCATTACAATAGAGGGTTCCCCGATGATGTCATGATGGAGGACAAAACAATAGCAAACCTTTGCACTAGACCATGAAAACAATGACTTTTCATAGTCTGATGCACAGGTTTTTATTGTTTGTCCTCCAATATTGCTGCTCGTGGGAATTTAACCTACTACCCCAGTCTACACTACGTAGTGTAGAGTTCAGTGATCGAGGGGAACTAGGGGGCAATATTTTTACTTTTCAAAATGAAATAATTCTGAATGAGCTTTCAAAACTAGCAGGAATTTCAGGAATTTGATCCCGAGATTTGATAGTTTTCTATGATATTCAAGATGAAAGAGAGAGAGGAAAAACACCCCTCTTTTAAAGAAATCTCCGGGTGAAAAGTCAAATACACCCCCTTTTTTACAATTCTTGGGCCGGATTTTGTCGTGCGAAAAATACCCCTTTACCGGAGATTTTGGGAACGCGCATGCGGTCCCTCCGACCTCGGAGTGGGGGGCCCGGGGTTCACGGCTACGAAATCGGCAGCGACGGAGAAGATGATAGCACTGAAGGGAAAACTAGCAGCAGAAAAATGATATTAGCATAGAATGTAACGCTAGCGATAGAAAGTCATATTAACAGAGAGGACAACAGATGCAGTCAATGACAGCATTAAACGCACACGCACGCACGCACGCACGCACGCACGCCCGCACGCGCGCACACACGCACGCACGCACACACACACACGAAGCAATACTCACTCTCCCACTCCAGTTCGTCAAGATGGCCGCCATCGTCCACGTGTTCGCCGGGCGTAGTCGCGCCGTTGCCGTTGTCGTTGTCGACGATGTTGCTGTCGAGTCGCCGCTGCTGCTGCAGGAATGCGTCACTGTCCTCATCTTCTTCCTCCAGCAGCAGTGGATGCACGGGCACGCGCTTACGCTCGGAAAGGTTGCCCGGACGCTCTGCAAGAGAGAGGGAGAGAGAAAATGGCGGCATGACAAGATGTTCTGAAGTGAGGGCCATCGTGTAGTTATATGAGTGTAGAACATGCGTATAAGACATGTTAAACGCGTGTTTAACATGCGTATAACACATGTTGAACACGTGTAGAACATGCGTATAACACATGTTATTTAAACACGTGTAAAACATGCGTATAACACATGTTAAACACGTTTTAAACATGCGTATAGCACTCATTAAACGCACATTAGACACAGGATGAAAATGTGTAAATAGAGCATGCATCAATTTGCACGCGCCTCTCGACCACGTATTAGACATGGGTTGAATACACGTACCTCAAAGGATTAGATGAGTGGCTCACACACTTAAACGTGGGTAAACACACCATGAACACGTATAAAACAACACATTGAACGTATGTATACAACACAATAAACACGTGTCAAACACACACTGAACGCGTGTTAAACGTGTGTCGGAAACACCAGACACGTTGAGCATGCGTCAAACACACATGTACGTACTGAACACACACTGAACACGTACTGAACAAATTTTGAACATGCACTAAATGCAAGGAATAAACTCTGGGAAAGTAATTTTTCCCCAGGAAAAACACAGTTGTTTGCAGCATATATATATTCTGCTATTCTATTCTCCTGACGTATCAGAGACACCGCGGTAAGTCACGGCATGCCAAGGCTAGAGGGAAATGGTGGTCTTGCCTGGTTTCACATCTGCACTCCCATCCTCAGGGAGAGAACTAGGGTAGTTGTCGTCCTGCCACTCATCCTGAGTCACAATGTGTTTCATGTTCTCCTGATACGAAACACCACGCACTGTACAATCCGCGTAGCACAAGACAATTGCATCAAAGAATTCTATGGAGCAAGATACAGTACAGTACAGTACAGTCCAGTCTAGTTCAGTACAACGTCCAGTCTAGTCCAGTACAGTCCAGTCTAGTCCAGTACAGTCATGTCCAGTACAGTCCAGTCTAGTCCAGTACAATCCAGTCTAGTCCAGTACAGTCCAGTCTAGTCCAGTACAGTCCAGTATAGTCCAGTACAATCCAGTCTAGTCCAGTACAGTCCAGTCTAGTCCAGTACAATCCAATCTAATCCAGTACAGTCCAGTCTAGTCCAGTACAGTCCAGTCTATTCCAGACAGTCCTACAGCATAGTACAGTGCAGTACAGTAGTGAAGTTAACTAAAGCACGCAAGGCGATAACAAATAAGCGAGGTACATACAGCGGACTCGATCGACGCTTTGATGACCTGTCTCATGTTCGAAGGATCGTTCGGGAAACGCGCCGGCTCCATCGTGAACTCTGCCTCGTCTAAAAAGCGGCCCTGCAGCGTCGCAAAACAAAAAACGGTAAAAAATCAAATTAGTTAATGAAATCAAATTCAAAATAAAATTATTCAAAAAATAATTAAATCGAGTTAGTTTCGCGTCTATCAGCCATTGGTCCGCCGACATGGCGGGCACGTGACAATTACGATTAATCAACAATTCATTAACGAGACTATTGCCAGCGTGAGTGTCCGTCTACCTGCATACAGTCTACCCTCAGCTGACTCGCTCCTAGTCGCATCAACAAATCTGGGCCTAGTTTGCAAAATGGTAACTACCGACTCCTTTTGTATTTTTATATTATAAATTTTAAATTTTAAATATATATTTTACATTATATATTTATCTTCTTTTTTTTTCATGTAAGACTGACTTATCACCAACATTTTCTTGGAACATTGGCATTTCCTGGCATTTACAAATGAGTGAAACCATAAATAATGCAACAGCCTCAAATTTCCTTAGCATATGGTGTGAACAAAGGATGTGAATATATGCAGCCAACCTGATTAGGCTCCCAGTATAATCCACAGTACTATAAAATTGACTACCCAACAAAGTACTACAGTACACATACCAGTATAATATCAGGAGTTTTTTAAAAAATTGCTAAAATTGCTAAAAACAGCAAACGTTTTAAAATTCAACAACCACTAATTTTAACTGAACAACAAATTTGTATTGAATTGAAAAACTGATGCCTGAACAATAATTTGAATGAAAATAAAATGTACAAACAAATCACGTTTCATTTGCGAAGCACTGTGAATAACTAAATAACTGCTATTATCACACCTATGAGGGATCGAGGCTTTGTAGTAAAACTTACCACAAAGCTGTGATTTTTGAAATGTAAAATTTACTTACAATTCAGACACCAGCTAACAAGCAGCAAATGAACAGTGGGTACAACACCGACACTACCACAAATAATGCGCATCATTACAAGAATACAATCAGGGCTTCCGCCAGAAAATGTTTTTGAGGTAAGGACCAAAATAAGGGGTGTTCATTGATTAAAGCCGCACAATACGCATCCAAACGCTAATTTCTCCAGTACTAGACTAGCAAATGCTTCGTGTCATGCATAATCACACTACCTTATGACAAAATAAACTCTAGTTCCTCCCATTTCACTGCACATTTGCTTAAAACCCACAAGAAAGAGGCGAAATCTGGCAATCTGGCGCCAACGCCGAATTGTTTGCCAAACAATTTAGCCCCGAATCGGTTAGGTGACGTCACATGTTGCTGCTGTACGGTTGCTTGGCAGAGCAACGCGAACGTGTCAACAACATCGGAGAATTTGAACAATATTGCAGGTATTTTCAAATACCTTTTATAAGACAACATGCAGTGAAATGGGAGGAACTAGAGTTTATTTTGTCATAAGGTAGTATGATTATGCATGACACGAAGTATTTGCTAGGATAGTACTGGAGAATTCAGCGTTTGGATGCGCATATTGCGGCTTTAATTGAGAATGAATTTGAAGTCAAATTATACGGATTTATGTTGTGAGCGCTTGGGGAAATCACATTAAACCGTCATCTTAAGTAGATACCAACTAGTGCATTAAACCAGTGACTATCATGTTGTGACTTTCTTGTTGAATTAATGTGAAATTATGCAAATAATTTTGGGTATGGATCCATACCCTAGAAATAGTTTTGGGTATGGAACTTTACCCTTTTATCCTCCTGGTAGAAACCCTGGCAAAATCATAAAGCCAAGCCACGCAGCTAAGCATCCAACACCCTATCACCGGCGCTAAGCGCAGACAACAACGCGGCCACTAACACGACACCCACGCATGCTGCGACAACAACAACGACGACGGTGGCGCCATCTGCTGACCTGCTTGAGCACCTTGTTCACGTCGTCCTTTGAACGCTTCGGATGCAGGTCCTCAGGCGTTTCCACGGCGTCGGAACTGTCCGTCCGGCCGTCCGTCACCGAGCTGTCCGTGCTGCCCCCTGTCCTGTCCCGCCACCCCGCCGCCGCTCCCGCGACCTTTAACCCGTCCACCGGCGCCTCCTGTGACGTGCACGCGATCGTCGGATCATCGTCGAAAAACCGTTGCGTCATCGTGGCGACCGCGGGGTCGTCGTCGTCGCCGCGGTAACGCTGCTGCTCGCGCGAACTCACCCGCGTTGCCGCGTCGACGGCCTCGAATCGCTCCAATGCCTCGTGGATCGCCGTGTGTGCGATCACGCGTGCAAGCTTCCTCTCCTCCGTACCGCTCTCCCTCTCCTCCTCTGCACCTCCCTCTTCTCTACTCTTCTCCGCTGTTGCCCTCTCCCTTGCACCGCTGTCCTTCTCCTCCGCCTCATCCTCCCCTAGACACATCGGATCCTGCCCCGGCTCCTCATCCTCCTCCTCCTCCTCCTCCACCTCCCTCTGCCCCGCAGTGAGCTCCTCTAGTGAGCTCGCCTTCTCCAGCACGCGTCGCAGCACCGACCGCGTCAGTTCCTCGTGTCCCGCCGCCGCGTCCGCCGCTTCCCCATCCGCAAAACTCGACGGCGGCGTGTACGGAAAGTTGCGCGCCTCGGGCTGCAGCAGCAGCGTGTCGTCATCCTGCGACATCGCCTCCTTCTTCGCCGCGATCTTGTTCACCATGTCGCGCGAGTGGAAACTGGGGAGATGCGGCGGCTCCGCAGCCGGGAAGCTGCGCGCGTGCTCGTCCGCGTAACTGTTGCGCGGCGTCGCGCAGCGCGGAGCCTCCAGCGCGTCCGCGTCGTCCGTCTCCGCGCCGACGTCCGTTTCCATGGCGACGGGATGCGGGAGCCCGTCGTCGAGCGCGTTGAAGTTGTGCATGACGTCTTCCTCGTCGGGGAGGCGGAGCGGCGGGTTGTCAATGCGGGTTGCCGGCGGCGACGACGCGACGTAGCCGTCGTCTCGCGAGTCGTCCGCGCCTCGCGGCGTCTCGAGAGAGTCGTCGACAGGCGAGGCGGGGGTCGCTGAGGCGTCTGTGAGGAGGAAGGCGCGGATGCACGGTAGCATCTGCTTGCGGGTCGTGCCCGGCTGGCATTGCTGCAGCAGCGTTGCCGACGGCAACACCTCCGTCTGCCGCCGCGGCAAAGCAGCGCGAGTCACCAAATCACACATCTGCAAATTAGCAGGGTGCAAAATTATCGCGAGTCCGGAGTCAAAAATTATAAAGTCATTATTTATAAATTATACTTTATGAGTTAAGAAATAATTTAATAATTATAATAATAATAAAATTAATAATAATTATAATAATAGTATAATTATTCATAACATCATCATGTATTATCATTTGCATTACTTGATTATTTTTTTACATTCTATATATCTACGGAAACTATTTTTTACATTACGTTAAACACACACACTACTAACCACGACGGATGTCGTACCTGTACGCGATAGCAGTCGTTCTGTGAGAACACGGCAATGGCCTTGAGATCCGGCACCGGTCTGCTATCCATAACAACGATGACATCATAGCTATTCGTGTCACAGAAACGCGCCATGTCCGCCTGCACGGCACTCCTGCTTAAGAACGCCTGCGAGAAACATCATGTGAAAACTACAAATATACACAGTGCAAATCAGTAGTGCATTTCATCAACTTTTAGATGGACATGCCGTCGATTTTGAAGACATTCCATGACCCAAACACGAAAACGCGATTGTTTCTCAGGATTTTCATCGGCTACAGCGTATTTGGGACTATACAAACACCGGAAATTAAACTTAGCATCGTGAAATTCCAGGACTTTTTCCAGGTTTTCTGGGACCCGTCCAGATCACTGGTGCTGCCACCTACCGTCGCTGACATTGGTACAGAACTGACTGCGATGCTCACGCCCTCGTTGGCGGCTGTTTTCAGATCTTTCCTTAGCAGGTCAATGTTCGAGAGGGCTGAAAGAAACACATCGCATCACGAATGTGCAATGGACCACAGCTGAAACTTAGCACGAGCCAAGAATTCTCGTCGAGTTCTCTCTCTCTCTCTCTCTCTCTCTCTCTCTCTCTCTCTCTCTCTCTCTCTCT
>NW_014577136.1:132329-137311 GCF_000485595.1 Priapulus caudatus | reverse complement strand
AAACCCCCCCCAAATTTGCTTTGAATTTCATGTGATTGGTAGCCTTTATCAGGCATGTATAGATTTACTAGCAAACGGCAGTCTTCTTTTACGACAGTCCAACAATCCATTGTTTCCTTTGAGGGTCAAAGGGTGATCCGATTACTTTGCAGTCAGTGGAAAGCTATGATTTATGGTCTTCCAATAAGCAATAAAGAGTAGGTCACCGATGAACCAAAAATTTTCCAATCCGCTCCGTAGACATGTCCTCAGAATGTTAAAATATGCTGTTGTCCTTGCCCTTTGAATCCTGTTGACTCAATTTCCGGCCAGTGATGGCTTTCCTACATGTGCTATACACGATATCACGGCTATGTCGAGCATTCTAGATTGTGCCGCATCTCATTTCTTCCTATCCTTAAGTTAAGGAGTGAATTGTTCCTTTTTTACACCTATTGACCTTTGACTTTGACCCAGCTCGACATCCAATCGTTTGACGATCCCCACGAACGAATATGTGGACCGGATACGTCGAAGCGGTTAAGTATTTGTGCCACTGGTGAGAACGGCGACGCCGGAGGAACGACGAACGGACGACCGGTACGGAATGGACGATTCAGCGATTTAAGCTGCATCTGACTATGTCAGATGAGCTAACTATGAATGAGGGATTGCAGTTGTGGGAACATAGAAGATCACAAAAAACAGATACAGACATGAGCCATATACTACTCAACTAAATACTGTGCAACAAAAACAGTGATATCAACAGGATTTCTATAATTATCAGAAATGTTCGCCAAAGCTCATATCCGCCAACGAACAATCCATCAGAGAATGTGAAAAAGATGCTCTGACGGCAGCGTTAGTTTACCTCTATTTGTTACACACAGCATCAAGATAGTGATGTGCATGCCTTTGTAAGAGGAGTTCTCTCCCCTCTTGTTTCTTTATCACGTGACAACTGTTGCTCTGGGCACTAGTATGACCGAGAGCGCAAGACACACAGACACATGCACACAGGCATGCGCGCGCACGCACGCACGCACGCACGCACCCATACACACACACACGCACGCACGCACGCACGCATGCACACACACACATACAAACACACACAACACACACACGCTACCTGATGTGTCGCACTTGGCTGCCTGCAGCTGCTGGAACAGCACGTCGGTATCAGCGCCGGGCAGACGCGCCTGCAGCCGCGCCGCAACGTCACGATCCTTCACCGTCACCTTCCGCGCACTCTCCGAGAAGTTCACTGTGTCGAGTACGATCGTTCCTGGAACAACGCGGCGCGAAACATGTTGTTCAATGTGAACAACGTGTCAGAAGAACACATCGTTCAACAGGACAAGATGACAGAACAATACAAATGTGTAATTCTCTTCTTCTTTATTGATCCGACTCCCGTAGGGGTCAGTGAAACGTTGAAAAATGTGTAATTATTTTGAAATAACTTGCAACGATTTAATAACTGAGGCACATTTAATTATTATTTTTATAGTTCCCGACAATTTAGACCAGGGGTTCTTAACCTGTGGTTCATGGACCCCTTTGGGGTCCGTGGATAGGCATCAGGGGGTCCGTGGATGGGCTTCAGGGGGTCTGTGAACCAGGTGCATAAAAATTATTGTGTTTATGTGCTTATGTGCATTTTTCTGGGGAGGGGTCCGTAGCTTTCACCGGATTCTCAAAGGGGTCCATGACTCAAAAAAGGTTAAGAACCACTGATTTAGACACTCCACAGAAAATAACACTCTGTAACATACAGCTACAGATACAGGCAAGATGTAGGTATACACATTACCTACCAAAAAGCAACATGGCCAACTGTTCGTCAAGCAGTTCCGGAGCTTTGTGCAGTATCTTATCGGCAACCAGGGTACAGCATGAGCCTACAAGTTCAATCAATTGATCGCACCTGTAGAAAATCAATGATGCCCTCTAATCATCAATGTCGATAGCATATAATCCACGTATGCTCTCTGAGAGGAACTGAAGGTTACAGTCGGGTATCGATCTCTGTAAAAAGCTGTAATATAGTAATATAGTATAGGCCTAATATAGCGTAAATTCACTAGTATAACACACCTACCTCACTATTCTAACACACCTACCTCACTAGTATAACACACCTACCTCACTAGTCTAACACACTAGCATCACTAGTCTAACACACTAGCATCACTAGTCTAACACACCTACCTCACTAGTCTAACACACCTGCCTCACTAGTCTAACACACCTACCTCACTAGTCTAACACACCTACCTCACTAGTCTAACACACTAGCATCACTAGTCTAACACACCTGCCATCTTCATCCTCCGGCCGCTCGTTATGATGGTGGTCAACAATCTCCACCACACTGCGGTCCAGCGCCTTGTCCGTGGCCGGCAGCACATTGTGGTCGACCAGAGTCAGCAGCAGCCGCCTGCAATCGTTTAAAGTGATTACGTCACCGTAAATAATAAAATAAAAATAAAAATTCCACTTTTTCACAAAATATAAGTAATTCCGTTCACATTTTATGGTTAAATTGCTGCATTATACTTCCTATTTTACTATATTGTTCGATGTGAACATACACTCGTGACCCATACATAGCCCATAGCAAGCAATTAATGTTGAGAACATTAATTCAAATCATCCAGGTTTTTTGGATTTTTAACTAGTTCAGAAACAATCTTATCAGGTAAGAATTTGACGATTTGTTTAGTCCCGTTAGTTCTTACTTTTAATGTAAAAAAAATGGCAATATTTTTTTTACAAATTTTACCATAGAAAATTCGTGACGTAGTCCCTTTAATTTCATACGGCGTGAATCTCACACCAGGCTATCCATCCAGACATAACACAAGCTCTCCCCGTGGCCTCGCATTTCTTTGCTAGGTCAGTCAATCAGGGCTCGATTTCGTACGTGTTTTTCGTGACCAATTTGTTAACTTTGTTTGCGGCACTTTGTCGCCAAACATTAGAACGTCTAGGAGCACGTATTTGAGAACGTCCTATCACAACAATAATTGACTAGAGCTGTCTGTCACACATGGAATCTAGAAGCGTTAGCCTAGCGCAGACCTGCGATTTTTGGTTGCTCGTCGCTGCAACCTGCAACTGCAAGCGATCGGTCGATGTGTCGCCGCGTGTGCGCACACACTGACACATTCGATTTCGAGGCAATTCTAGAGCAATTTGGTAGCAATTGGGAGCGACGAGTCGCTCAAAATCAAAACAGTTTGATTTCTTGCAACTCGTCGCAAGTGACCAGAATTACTACGAGTTGCAGTTGCACGTTCCCGCAGACGTAGCGATTTCACAGCAATTTTTACAGCGATTCTAGTATCGCCATCGAGTTGCATGAAAAAGTCGCAGGTCTGTGCTAGGCTTTAGTTATTCATTTGATGTTGCCGACTATACTAACCGGTACAAGCAATAATTGTATATTTCCATATTGGTTCACGTTACTAGGCTCGTTTATAGGCAACTATAAGGAAAATGAAAAAATGCTGGACGAAAATCTTACATTTCTAGGCGATTTTCATATAGTAACTTTAAAAAAAGATTACCTACAAGGTTGGAGCTGCTGGGGGGGGGGAGTTGGCTATGGCCCATGCTTTGGGGAAAAAATAAATAACAGCCTAATAAATGTAAATAACCATAAAATAAAATAAGTATAAATCGTCTTGTACTAATTGGGGAAACCATCGTCTCATGCAAACCCATCCCGACCTCCCTATGTATGTTTGCTAGAAGCTGTGCCTTCCTTCGTCATTACTCTGGCTGTACCATAAACAGGGGCGGATCCAGAGGGTTTGGGTGACCAGTTTCCATAGTTCTAGTCACAGCTAGGGAGGGTGCGGGGGCATGCCCCCCGGGAATTTAAAAAAAATTAGGCTATATTTGGTGCATTGTGGTGAATTTTGAGGGTCAATTCTGAAGATACCCAGCCTGTGACCGGTTTCTGGAAACCGGTGCAAACCGGCCTAAATCTGCACCTGATGAAATTTTACACCCCCCACCTAGCAAAAGTTGCTCATAATACAGCTGTTAATGACGGCATGATTTATACTGTCACACTTGTATGCGGCTGGCAGGCGGCTACATGTAAGTCATGGCTGCAGATAGCATGTTTGACAATGACACACAAGTTTCGCAGAATCGCCGCAAACAGAGGGAATCACTGCATGAATCTCTGCCAGGATTCGGCTCGCCCTGTTTATTTACATTAATCTGCTATTTTTGGTAGTGCTATTTAAGAGTTTTTGCTACCGGAGCAGCATATAGTGCGAACAATCCTCGCCAGACGCATTTAAGATCAACCAAGAGCTAAACCGAAGGTCACGCATGCTCTTATGAAAGCTATTCTGCTTTACAAATGTCCGACTCTCAGGCACCCTCAGTGACGAATTCGCAAGTGTCACGAGCACATGCAAATAGCAGCAGCTGCGCACGTACTACATACTATAATACATACTATAATATCAGGAGTCTATCAATATATATATATTAATAGACTACTGATAATATATATATGAAAGTGTCAATGACACTGTAGCTCACCACGAAAAAGGACACAAATGAGTGAGTGAGAAGAAGTCAGTTTTAATTGAGCAACCATCGACATACATTATAGAAACGAAGAGTATATATGGGAGAACTCCCATTATGTACTCTTGATAATTATGTGTAATTTTTTATGTGAAAATAATAAATAATATTATATATAAATTATAGACAATTTATAAACCAAAATGAATCACAATTTGTGACGGTAGATGGCGCTATACCCGCTATGTTTCTTAGCATAAATCATTATATCATAATAATAATAATATAATAATAATAGTTAAATCATAATATGTTCATAGCAGGAATTTTGCATTAAAGATATTGTCAATGAAATCTTGTAAAACGAACCAGACGAGTGTCACGCCACAGACTGTTTGTTATCTGCGTGTCTATATAATATGTTATATAATTGCCAAAACCTA
>NW_014577136.1:120320-127985 GCF_000485595.1 Priapulus caudatus | reverse complement strand
CCTCGTAACCTCGTAAATAATATAGTCTTCAAAGTCCAAGGAACTATTTTGAAAATGGAAATCTTGAGACAAAGCTGATCAAATAGACAGATCAACACTCTGGATCACAGTAGAAAAAGCTTCAAATTTGCAATTTACTAAAGACAAACGGAGAAAATTCCAATACGGAATGACAGAAACATAGTTCTAAGCTAAACTTAAAGGGATCCTTAGAAGATGGCACGTGTCGGAAGCAATGATCATGCTCAGATGAACGAACGAGTGCAACAAACAGGCTTCATCAAGCAAGAGGGAATGCCAATCTTCATGTGATGGCGATCAATCGCCGGTGTTACCGTGTGCAGGAAGTATGCGTATGCGAGCGATGACACGGCCGAGTCAAGGTCGCAGGCTTCGTTGCCCATGACGATGCACACATTCTCACAGTCGTTGAAAGACGACTCCTAAAACAAAGTGTACGCGTGTGAACACCGCGCAAATGTCGAGCTTCTGACTGACGTTTTAATACTAGTATTAATTAATATCGCGTCTGACTCGGTACTATTAATTATTCGTAATTATCGGGGCCTATTAGTTATTATGCCAAGTTCTGTGATCAATGGTGGTAAATCGCATATATCATGATTCTGATTCACGAACCTGCACTGTCAAGTTTTATCGTTTATTGCTAAAATCAGCTCTTGAGTCTTACTCTTAGTCTTACTCTGTTTTTATGGACAAAACTGCTAACACAGTTCACTATTAGTATTACACTTACACACTGGCATTGCATTCATACAGTAAACATGCAGTTCCCCAATTTAGCCAGGAACATAGAGTGAGTGTGAAGGGCTCGGAGAACGACAAAACGGTAGGCCTAACGTTAGGCCTAACGTGCCAAGTTACGTACTGTACGTCGTAAACAACACAAGTACTGAAGACTGAAGTAGGCCTAGGCTATAACTTACCAATAACGTCTTCGTTTCCCGCAAGTAATCGTCCATGATTTTCAGACTACGTAATCTTCACAAATTAAAGATATGACATTTTGTAAAAATTGATACAATTTCCCCGAGAGACGCCTCTCAACTGTAAATAGTTTTGTAAACAAAATATTACAGCAGATAAATGGTCGACCAGATCCATATGATGACGTCATTGCTCGCAAAATCTCGCCCGAGTCGAGAATCTGAAAATGTCGGACGCAGTAGAAGATCAGGAGATTGCCGATGGCGAAAGCGATAGTTTACAAAAAACAGCGTTAAAGAAGGAAAAGAAGCACGACAATGTTGGAGTTGCTGATCTAGAGAAAGTCACTGACTATGTAGAGGAGAAAGAGATTTCATCACCAGCCATCAGCGACGTAAGTTTGCGCAAATAGCTAGAATTCGGCTAGCTCTAGTACTATATTAGCTCTAGTACTATAGCCCGCGGATAGCTGCCGCAGGGCTATAGCACATTCTGCTATAGATGTAAAGACACCAAATGCTCCAACTGGTCTAACCAAAAATGTATCCCCAAAACGCAAAATGATCGGGCTTTTTAACACTTATGGATAATATATATATATAATCTCAGGGATTAATAATGGCAAATATGTACTATAATACGTGCCTGCACGGCCAAGATGCTGCCAAACATATATAATAATATCAACATGTGCCGCGAGTTGCCCGCATCAAAGCCCCCTCAATCACCTGTGGGCGGGATTCTGTGAGAAACTGGTCGCAGCAGCAGCAGATAGACCTGCAGTACTGTGCGTGTCCGTGTGCGCGTGCGTGTACGTGTGCGTGTGCGTGTCTGGTTACGCGCGTATACGTGTGCGCGTGCGTGTATGTGTGCGTGCGCGTGTACGTGTGCGTGCGCGTGTATGATTGCGCGCGTGTGCGCGTGTGTGCGTGTGTGCGCGTGTGAGTGTGCGTGTCTGATTACGCGCGTGTACGTGTGCGCGTGTGTGCGTGTCCGTGTATGTACAGCCAGGACACACTGTGCGCACGTGTGCGGTGCGCAGTGTGTGTATACAGCGGCTTACAGCCAGGACACAGAGGCGCGTCCGCAATACATGATAACTAAACACGAGAGCAGGAGATCTCTCTCGCAAGGGAGTTAACGGCTAGATTCCATTTGGCAATTGCTCGCGTTTATAACCGTGGGCAGTGGCAATTCCCCGCTGCACTCACACCAACAAGAGGGTGTGTAATGACACGCGCGCAAACGTTTAATACAATCCATCATTTTATCATCGTTTTCACACGATCACATGCGACCGCGACTGGCTATGCTCGAACAAAACCCGTTCTTTCGGGCACTAGCAGGCAGCCAAAATTTCCACATTGGGATCTAACTACCCATTCTTCAAGTTACCAACTAAAATCATGTGTAAACAATCATTTTTATACATGAATTTATATTTATGAAGTTTTTGCGGAAGAGTCACTTGTCTCACCGAAAAGTTTACAAGATAGATGGCGCTTACTGGCTACGTTCAACAAGAAGAAATGTGAACATACAATAATATACTTTACATAATATACATTTACGCGATGACTAGAAGCACCAACATATCACCGGTACTACGATAATGCTTATCTGTTTAATTAATATCATCAATTATATCATTAATATCATCAATCAATCGAATCTTCAATTATATAATTAATACCATCGCATAACGCTTATCAGATAACATCAGGAGCGTATAATGACAAATTTGTCATTATACGCTCCTGATAACATAAATGCGAGGAATATCAAAGAGAGCAAATCCTCGTTCGTCAAAGAAAGCTAACATTATAGTTACACCAAATACAAACGTTTTGCATAAATTTGGCTCATGCCCCTGAACGCAATCAACAAATTATGACTAGTTAATACGATTCACCAATCCACTACCCACCCGCTACCATATTAACGAGCCACGCTCTTAACAATAAAAAATAGTTACACGTAAATTAATGATAAAAATAACAAACTTCTTACTCATGGTTCGAACACCTAACGCAAAATATTTTCTCAAGAAATATCCAGTACTTAGGATATCCATTTTCCAGAAACCTGAATACACAAATACTTTACCTTCTGTCTCTGTCTCTGTCTCTCTCTCTCTCTCTCTCTCTCTCTCTCTCTCTCTCTCTCTCTCTTTCTCTTTCTTCTCTCTCTCCTGCTGCTCTCTTCTCCCCTCTCCCTCCTCCTCTCCCCCCATCTCTCTCTCTCGCTCTGTAAGCTCACTCACGGCCGCTCGTATTGATGCGCATATAGGTCGACCTCATCACGGAAATATGAGGAGCTACGGCGTGAGAAGGTTCGCACCCGCAGGAAGTAGTCGACTTCCGTGCGGGCAGTGAAAAGTCAGGCGCGGCTGATGTTTGATCACAGGAAGGACGACGTCTCCGCTCGCGCCGCCGCCCTAAACACAGACACACACATATATTACTATATATACTAGCTGCGGGTACGCCGCTGGCGCTGGGCTAAAATCGTGCTACTAATTCATACTACTAATAATGGGAGCACAAATAGGAGAACATTGGGTAAAAAATCGACAATAAATTGGCAGCACAATTATGAATATTCAGGAATCAGTCAATAAGCTAATAACATGGAAAAAACTGTTACGTAGACATTTATATGACAGCACAACCGCAACTTAAGTAACCTGAACATAATAAGTAATATGGTGTAATGACAAAAAGTTATTATGAACAGCATGGTACGAATGGGTTGGACTTTTCATTTGAAAACTCTTGATAAACAATGTTTTTTTCGTGTTATTATTCTGCTGGTGGAGAATATGTAAGATTCCTGGCGTCTCGAACTGTTGAGCTCCGCACACGTACGGCATGCAACGTATGGGCAAGCGTACGGCAAGTAACAGCATAGATGTATCACATGTGGCAAGTACGTCATACACGGCAACGTACGTCACGACATGCAACACATGTACATACACTATATCTGCGAGCATCATACATAGCATTAGCACGTAGTAACTATATATACACATACAGCCACGCGTGCCAGCACGCATACGTATACACTATATTTAATATTTATAGTGTGTACACAAATGTACGCGCACGTGTATGCATATGAGATTACAAGTATCGGAGTATTTATTATGGTTTTTGAGATATATCGAAAAAAGAGGATATAATTATTTAAGCCTCGAAAGGTCTAGCTTGTATGTACAGTATGAGCATCTGGTAAATTCTCGCTCTCCTACGCCTTCTCTTGCCATTGTCTCTCTATATCACTCTTTCAGCAGACAAACACGCTGCATACATCACACATACATACACGCACAACTGCACGCACAGCACGCACGCACGACGCACACGCCGACGCCCACGCAAGCGTGTACGCACACGCATATATAATGTACCACATGTATGTACAGCACAGGACGTGTACCATACATAGAGGATTGTGGGGTATCCGTCATAAACTTACTTCGCTGTTCCTCGCCTCCTCCTCCTCCTCCTCGCTGCTTCTGCCTCCTCTCCTCCTCCTGCCTGCTCCTCCTCTCTTCCCTACCCTCCTCTTCATCCTTACTCCTCGCAGCGCTCTCCTCATTCTCCTCCTTCTTATAAATAATAATATAAATATTGATAATAATGATAATGATAAGGATGATGATGATGATGAGTGTAGGGCGCCTTTAAACGTGAAAATAAGGTAATCATTAAGGTAATAAGATAAAGGTTAGATAATTCAATAGTAATAATACTATAAGTAGCGGAAATCTTTTAGCAGTACTTAACTCTTTTTAAACCTTACTAATCTGTGAATAGTTTTTAATCATCACTGTTGGTTCGCGGCTTTGACTATTGTCACTCAAAATGAACGTTAACATGGGCATGTTTTTTATATATGAATAAATCTATGATAAAAGATTCTTTAGCGTTATCACTAGGCAAGCCGAGTGGGAGCTGTATATTTCTACACACAATCACATCATGTCAGGCAAAAAACCAGAAATATGCGACGCAATTACACGTACGTGCACGGCAGCAGCATATTTCTCATGCGTTTAAGCATTCCACGTTTACAGCTGGCCACCCTCCCACAGAGGGATAAAGAACTTGATGGCATTCCGACGAGACTGCATAGTTATTGGTACGTGCCGCTGCACGTTTCCCGTATTCGTACACCTATAGAAGAACACAACTTGCCCAGGTTTTCCCAAGAGTAGGTCATAATCCATATATACAGTTAGACCTCGATTATCCGAACGAGATGGGCGGGGAGTATTTTGTTCGGATAACAGATCTGATCCTATATAAAGGAAGCCATATTGAACATAATTATCTGTGTAAAAGCATGTTTACAGAGTTTTTATTTCTTCATAACCTCTGAATAGGGGGTTCTCCCACCCTCATCATCACTTAGGGAGTCACAAAATTTTTCCCTTTCCCACCGAATTTGCCCGGGCTGCGGCCCTGATCCCCGCTTAACAGCGTGCGAGCTTGGCACTCGCCCGCTCGCCAATGTCGAGTGAAAATAATATCGGGCGAAGTGAAAGGCTAAAGCTGACTCGCCTATGTTGGCTAAGTAAAATAATTGTTAGAACTTTGAATCAAATGTCGGTTCCTTACGTTTCTATATCCAAACATTGCATGAAATACAGGTGTAGGATTGTGAAGGGCGGGCATCCACGACATCCTCAATTTAATTATCAAGGTCGCCGAAGAGAAGCATGCCGCGGAGAGCGTGGCGCGCCAGCCAGCAGCGTGGCTGTGTAATACGTGCTGGGCGGCATATTGAATTGATGTAGCGGGGAGGGGGAGGTGGCAGGATTGTTTAAAGCTCACCTTAGCTGTGTGTTAACAAGTAATAAAATCGCGTAACGTGGGGTTATTCATTAGATGGGTGGCAAAGCAGCCCGAGAATAAAAGTAAATTAAATAAAAATGAATAACAGAAACTTTCAAAAGGAGATGTGCCTTGAATTTTTGAGAAAAGTGATCAAATGAATTAATGTGTAGTTAAACTCCACTGGTGTTTTTGTGTTTTTCACTATTGTTGCCAAGCATTTTTGTTTTAAAATTTGGGCGAGTACAGATTTCGTTTGACGATTTAACTTATTGACTCACTCGCCAGTTTGGCGAGTGGTTTTTTTATTTTAAGCTTTTAACACTGCCTATCGATGGTATAGCTCGTAACGCTGCGTAAGTCCTCGTAATATAGTCTTCAAAGTCCAAGGAACTATTTTGAAAATGGAAATCTTGAGACAAAGCTGATCAAATAGACAGATCAACCTCTGCAATTTACTAAAGACAAACGGAGAAATTCCAATACGAATAATGACAGAAACAAGTTTCTAAGCTAAACTTAAAGGGATGCCTTAGAAGATGGCAGCGTGTCGGAAGCAATGATCATGCTCGAGATGAACGAACGAGTGCCAAGCAAACAGGATTATCAAGCAAGAGGGAATGCCAATCTTCATGGATGGCGAGTCGATGCGCCGGTGTTATGTGTGCAAGGAAGTATGCGTATGCGAGCGATGACACGGCCGAGTAAGGTCAACAGGCGCGCTAGTGAGGCTTCATTGGCCCATTTGACGATGCACACATTTTCACAGTCCGTTGGAAAGAGACTCCTTAAAACAAAGTGTACGCGTGTGAACACCGCGCAAATGTCGAGGCTTCTGACTGACGTTTTAAACTACTAGTATTAATTATATCGCGTCTGACTTCTGTACTATTAATTATTCGTAATTTATCGGGGGCCTATTAGGTATTGATGGGCAATTCGTGATCAGTGTGTAAATGGCATATACATGATTCTGATTCAGCAGAACTGCACTGTTAACGTTTTATGCGTTTATTGCTAAAATCAGACTCTTGAGCTCTTAGTTCCTTCCTCTGTTTTATTGACAAAACTGCTTAACGAGCAGTTCACTATTAACTTACGCAGCTGGCATTGCATTCATACAGTAAACATGCAGTTCCCAATTTAGGCCAGGAACATAGAGTGAGTGTGAAGGGCTCGGAGAAGCGCAAATAACGGTAGGCCTAACGTTAGGCCTAACGTGGGCAAGTTACGTACTGTACGTCGTACACAACCAAGTACTGAAGTCTGAAGTAGCCTAGGCTATAACTTACCCAATAACGTCTTCGATCCCGCAAGTAAATCGTCCATGATATTTCAGACTACGTAATCTCTCTTGCAGCTAATTAAAGATATGACATTTTGTAAAAATTGATTACAATATTCCCCGAGAGAGCGCCTCTGCACTGTAAATAGTTTTTGTAAACAAACTTATTACGCAGATAAATCGGTCGACAGATCCAATATGATGACGTCATTGCTCGGCAAAATCTCGCCCGAGTCGAGAATCTGAAATGTCGAGGGGCAAGTAGAAGATCAGGAGATTGCCGATGGCGAAAGCGATAGTTTACTAAAAAACAGCGTTAAAAAAGGAAAAGAAGACGACAATTTGGAGTTGCTGATCTAGAGCAAAGTACCGACTTATGTAGAGGAGAAAGAGATTTCATTCACCAGGCCATACAGCGACGTAAAGTTTGCGGCAAATGAGGCTATAGCCGTATAGATACAATAAGTACCCAAACTGCAAGCGATAGGTTAGAACGCGAGCCTATACGGCTTTTTGCGGAGGAATGCCTCGAGTGGAAATCACTCGGCAGGTTTGCTGGTGTATTTCAGAGACCTAGAACTCCAAACTGGG